>NW_023665720.1:307500-519656 GCF_014743375.2 Drosophila subpulchrella | reverse complement strand
TGTCTGTCTGTCTGTCTGTCTGTCTGTCTGTCTGTCTGTCTGTCTGTCTGTCTGTCTGTCTGTCTGTCTGTCTGTCTGTCTGTCTGTCTGTCTGTCTGTCTGTCTGTCTGTCTGTCTGTCTGTCTGTCTGTCTGTCTGTCTGTCTGTCTGTCTGTCTGTCTGTCTGTCTGTCTGTCTGTCTGTCTGTCTGTCTGTCTGTCTGTCTGTCTGTCTGTCTGTCTGTCTGTCTGTCTGTCTGTCTGTCTGTCTGTCTGTCTGTCTGTCTGTCTGTCTGTCTGTCTGTCTGTCTGTCTGTCTGTCTGTCTGTCTGTCTGTCTGTCTGTCTGTCTGTCTGTCTGTCTGTCTGTCTGTCTGTCTGTCTGTCTGTCTGTCTGTCTGTCTGTCTGTCTGTCTGTCTGTCTGTCTGTCTGTCTGTCTGTCTGTCTGTCTGTCTGTCTGTCTGTCTGTCTGTCTGTCTGTCTGTCTGTCTGTCTGTCTGTCTGTCTGTCTGTCTGTCTGTCTGTCTGTCTGTCTGTCTGTCTGTCTGTCTGTCTGTCTGTCTGTCTGTCTGTCTGTCTGTCTGTCTGTCTGTCTGTCTGTCTGTCTGTCTGTCTGTCTGTCTGTCTGTCTGTCTGTCTGTCTGTCTGTCTGTCTGTCTGTCTGTCTGTCTGTCTGTCTGTCTGTCTGTCTGTCTGTCTGTCTGTCTGTCTGTCTGTCTGTCTGTCTGTCTGTCTGTCTGTCTGTCTGTCTGTCTGTCTGTCTGTCTGTCTGTCTGTCTGTCTGTCTGTCTGTCTGTCTGTCTGTCTGTCTGTCTGTCTGTCTGTCTGTCTGTCTGTCTGTCTGTCTGTCTGTCTGTCTGTCTGTCTGTCTGTCTGTCTGTCTGTCTGTCTGTCTGTCTGTCTGTCTGTCTGTCTGTCTGTCTGTCTGTCTGTCTGTCTGTCTGTCTGTCTGTCTGTCTGTCTGTCTGTCTGTCTGTCTGTCTGTCTGTCTGTCTGTCTGTCTGTCTGTCTGTCTGTCTGTCTGTCTGTCTGTCTGTCTGTCTGTCTGTCTGTCTGTCTGTCTGTCTGTCTGTCTGTCTGTCTGTCTGTCTGTCTGTCTGTCTGTCTGTCTGTCTGTCTGTCTGTCTGTCTGTCTGTCTGTCTGTCTGTCTGTCTGTCTGTCTGTCTGTCTGTCTGTCTGTCTGTCTGTCTGTCTGTCTGTCTGTCTGTCTGTCTGTCTGTCTGTCTGTCTGTCTGTCTGTCTGTCTGTCTGTCTGTCTGTCTGTCTGTCTGTCTGTCTGTCTGTCTGTCTGTCTGTCTGTCTGTCTGTCTGTCTGTCTGTCTGTCTGTCTGTCTGTCTGTCTGTCTGTCTGTCTGTCTGTCTGTCTGTCTGTCTGTCTGTCTGTCTGTCTGTCTGTCTGTCTGTCTGTCTGTCTGTCTGTCTGTCTGTCTGTCTGTCTGTCTGTCTGTCTGTCTGTCTGTCTGTCTGTCTGTCTGTCTGTCTGTCTGTCTGTCTGTCTGTCTGTCTGTCTGTCTGTCTGTCTGTCTGTCTGTCTGTCTGTCTGTCTGTCTGTCTGTCTGTCTGTCTGTCTGTCTGTCTGTCTGTCTGTCTGTCTGTCTGTCTGTCTGTCTGTCTGTCTGTCTGTCTGTCTGTCTGTCTGTCTGTCTGTCTGTCTGTCTGTCTGTCTGTCTGTCTGTCTGTCTGTCTGTCTGTCTGTCTGTCTGTCTGTCTGTCTGTCTGTCTGTCTGTCTGTCTGTCTGTCTGTCTGTCTGTCTGTCTGTCTGTCTGTCTGTCTGTCTGTCTGTCTGTCTGTCTGTCTGTCTGTCTGTCTGTCTGTCTGTCTGTCTGTCTGTCTGTCTGTCTGTCTGTCTGTCTGTCTGTCTGTCTGTCTGTCTGTCTGTCTGTCTGTCTGTCTGTCTGTCTGTCTGTCTGTCTGTCTGTCTGTCTGTCTGTCTGTCTGTCTGTCTGTCTGTCTGTCTGTCTGTCTGTCTGTCTGTCTGTCTGTCTGTCTGTCTGTCTGTCTGTCTGTCTGTCTGTCTGTCTGTCTGTCTGTCTGTCTGTCTGTCTGTCTGTCTGTCTGTCTGTCTGTCTGTCTGTCTGTCTGTCTGTCTGTCTGTCTGTCTGTCTGTCTGTCTGTCTGTCTGTCTGTCTGTCTGTCTGTCTGTCTGTCTGTCTGTCTGTCTGTCTGTCTGTCTGTCTGTCTGTCTGTCTGTCTGTCTGTCTGTCTGTCTGTCTGTCTGTCTGTCTGTCTGTCTGTCTGTCTGTCTGTCTGTCTGTCTGTCTGTCTGTCTGTCTGTCTGTCTGTCTGTCTGTCTGTCTGTCTGTCTGTCTGTCTGTCTGTCTGTCTGTCTGTCTGTCTGTCTGTCTGTCTGTCTGTCTGTCTGTCTGTCTGTCTGTCTGTCTGTCTGTCTGTCTGTCTGTCTGTCTGTCTGTCTGTCTGTCTGTCTGTCTGTCTGTCTGTCTGTCTGTCTGTCTGTCTGTCTGTCTGTCTGTCTGTCTGTCTGTCTGTCTGTCTGTCTGTCTGTCTGTCTGTCTGTCTGTCTGTCTGTCTGTCTGTCTGTCTGTCTGTCTGTCTGTCTGTCTGTCTGTCTGTCTGTCTGTCTGTCTGTCTGTCTGTCTGTCTGTCTGTCTGTCTGTCTGTCTGTCTGTCTGTCTGTCTGTCTGTCTGTCTGTCTGTCTGTCTGTTCTGTCTGTCTGTCTGTCTGTCTGTCTGTCTGTCTGTCTGTCTGTCTGTCTGTCTGTCTGTCTGTCTGTCTGTCTGTCTGTCTGTCTGTCTGTCTGTCTGTCTGTCTGTCTGTCTGTCTGTCTGTCTGTCTGTCTGTCTGTCTGTCTGTCTGTCTGTCTGTCTGTCTGTCTGTCTGTCTGTCTGTCTGTCTGTCTGTCTGTCTGTCTGTCTGTCTGTCTGTCTGTCTGTCTGTCTGTCTGTCTGTCTGTCTGTCTGTCTGTCTGTCTGTCTGTCTGTCTGTCTGTCTGTCTGTCTGTCTGTCTGTCTGTCTGTCTGTCTGTCTGTCTGTTCTGTTTGTCTGTCTGTCTGTCTGTCTGTCTGTCTGTCTGTCTGTCTGTCTGTCTGTCTGTCTGTCTGTCTGTCTGTCTGTCTGTCTGTCTGTCTGTCTGTCTGTCTGTCTGTCTGTCTGTCTGTCTGTCTGTCTGTCTGTCTGTCTGTCTGTCTGTCTGTCTGTCTGTCTGTCTGTCTGTCTGTCTGTCTGTCTGTCTGTCTGTCTGTCTGTCTGTCTGTCTGTCTGTCTGTGTCTGTCTGTCTGTCTGTCTGTCTGTCTGTCTGTCTGTCTGTCTGTCTGTCTGTCTGTCTGTCTGTCTGTCTGTCTGTCTGTCTGTCTGTCTGTCTGTCTGTCTGTCTGTCTGTCTGTCTGTCTGTCTGTCTGTCTGTCTGTCTGTCTGTCTGTCTGTCTGTCTGTCTGTCTGTCTGTCTGTCTGTCTGTCTGTCTGTCTGTCTGTCTGTCTGTCTGTCTGTCTGTCTGTCTGTCTGTCTGTCTGTCTGTCTGTCTGTCTGTCTGTCTGTCTGTCTGTCTGTCTGTCTGTCTGTCTGTCTGTCTGTCCTGTCTGTCTGTCTGTCTGTCTGTCTGTCTGTCTGTCTGTCTGTCTGTCTGTCTGTCTGTCTGTCTGTCTGTCTGTCTGTCTGTCTGTCTGTCTGTCTGTCTGTCTGTCTGTCTGTCTGTCTGTCTGTCTGTCTGTCTGTCTGTCTGTCTGTCTGTCTGTCTGTCTGTCTGTCTGTCTGTCTGTCTGTCTGTCTGTCTGTCTGTCTGTCTGTCTGTCTGTCTGTCTGTCTGTCTGTCTGTCTGTCTGTCTGTCTGTCCTGTCTGTCTGTCTGTCTGTCTGTCTGTCTGTCTGTCTGTCTGTCTGTCTGTCTGTCTGTCTGTCTGTCTGTCTGTCTGTCTGTCTGTCTGTCTGTCTGTCTGTCTGTCTGTCTGTCTGTCTGTCTGTCTGTCTGTCTGTCTGTCTGTCTGTCTGTCTGTCTGTCTGTCTGTCTGTCTGTCTGTCTGTCTGTCTGTCTGTCTGTCTGTCTGTCTGTCTGTCTGTCTGTCTGTCTGTCTGTCTGTCTGTCTGTCTGTCTGTCTGTCTGTCTGTCTGTCTGTCTGTCTGTCTGTCTGTCTGTCTGTCTGTCTGTCTGTCTGTCTGTCTGTCTGTCTGTCTGTCGTCTGTCTGTCTGTTCTGTCTGTCTGTCTGTCTGTCTGTCTGTCTGTCTGTCTGTCTGTCTGTCTGTCTGTCTGTCTGTCTGTCTGTCTGTCTGTCTGTCTGTCTGTCTGTCTGTCTGTCTGTCTGTCTGTCTGTCTGTCTGTCTGTCTGTCTGTCTGTCTGTCTGTCTGTCTGTCTGTCTGTCTGTCTGTCTGTCTGTCTGTCTGTCTGTCTGTCTGTCTGTCTGTCTGTCTGTCTGTCTGTCTGTCTGTCTGTCTGTCTGTCTGTCTGTCTGTCTGTCTGTCTGTCTGTCTGTCTGTCTGTCTGTCTGTCTGTCTGTCTGTCTGTCTGTCTGTCTGTCTGTCTGTCTGTCTGTCTGTCTGTCTGTCTGTCTGTCTGTCTGTCTGTCTGTCTGTCTGTCTGTCTGTCTGTCTGTCTGTCTGTCTGTCTGTCTGTCTGTCTGTCTGTCTGTCTGTCTGTCTGTCTGTCTGTCTGTCTGTCTGTCTGTCTGTCTGTCTGTCTGTCTGTCTGTCTGTCTGTCTGTCTGTCTGTCTGTCTGTCTGTCTGTCTGTCTGTCTGTCTGTCTGTCTGTCTGTCTGTCTGTCTGTCTGTCTGTCTGTCTGTCTGTCTGTCTGTCTGTCTGTCTGTCTGTCTGTCTGTCTGTCTGTCTGTCTGTCTGTCTGTCTGTCTGTCTGTCTGTCTGTCTGTCTGTCTGTCTGTCTGTCTGTCTGTCTGTCTGTCTGTCTGTCTGTCTGTCTGTCTGTCTGTCTGTCTGTCTGTCTGTCTGTCTGTCTGTCTGTCTGTCTGTCTGTCTGTCTGTCTGTCTGTCTGTCTGTCTGTCTGTCTGTCTGTCTGTCTGTCTGTCTGTCTGTCTGTCTGTCTGTCTGTCTGTCTGTCTGTCTGTCTGTCTGTCTGTCTGTCTGTCTGTCTGTCTGTCTGTCTGTCTGTCTGTCTGTCTGTC
The DNA here is from genome assembly GCF_014743375.2 of Drosophila subpulchrella. NCBI lineage: Eukaryota > Metazoa > Arthropoda > Insecta > Diptera > Drosophilidae > Drosophila > Drosophila subpulchrella. Next base: position 514,606 of record NW_023665720.1, on the reverse strand, counting down.
TGTCTGTCTGTCTGTCTGTCTGTCTGTCTGTCTGTCTGTCTGTCTGTCTGTCTGTCTGTCTGTCTGTCTGTCTGTCTGTCTGTCTGTCTGTCTGTCTGTCTGTCTGTCTGTCTGTCTGTCTGTCTGTCTGTCTGTCTGTCTGTCTGTCTGTCTGTCTGTCTGTCTGTCTGTCTGTCTGTCTGTCTGTCTGTCTGTCTGTCTGTCTGTCTGTCTGTCTGTCTGTCTGTCTGTCTGTCTGTCTGTCTGTCTGTCTGTCTGTCTGTCTGTCTGTCTGTCTGTCTGTCTGTCTGTCTGTCTGTCTGTCTGTCTGTCTGTCTGTCTGTCTGTCTGTCTGTCTGTCTGTCTGTCTGTCTGTCTGTCTGTCTGTCTGTCTGTCTGTCTGTCTGTCTGTCTGTCTGTCTGTCTGTCTGTCTGTCTGTCTGTCTGTCTGTCTGTCTGTCTGTCTGTCTGTCTGTCTGTCTGTCTGTCTGTCTGTCTGTCTGTCTGTCTGTCTGTCTGTCTGTCTGTCTGTCTGTCTGTCTGTCTGTCTGTCTGTCTGTCTGTCTGTCTGTCTGTCTGTCTGTCTGTCTGTCTGTCTGTCTGTCTGTCTGTCTGTCTGTCTGTCTGTCTGTCTGTCTGTCTGTCTGTCTGTCTGTCTGTCTGTCTGTCTGTCTGTCTGTCTGTCTGTCTGTCTGTCTGTCTGTCTGTCTGTCTGTCTGTCTGTCTGTCTGTCTGTCTGTCTGTCTGTCTGTCTGTCTGTCTGTCTGTCTGTCTGTCTGTCTGTCTGTCTGTCTGTCTGTCTGTCTGTCTGTCTGTCTGTCTGTCTGTCTGTCTGTCTGTCTGTCTGTCTGTCTGTCTGTCTGTCTGTCTGTCTGTCTGTCTGTCTGTCTGTCTGTCTGTCTGTCTGTCTGTCTGTCTGTCTGTCTGTCTGTCTGTCTGTCTGTCTGTCTGTCTGTCTGTCTGTCTGTCTGTCTGTCTGTCTGTCTGTCTGTCTGTCTGTCTGTCTGTCTGTCTGTCTGTCTGTCTGTCTGTCTGTCTGTCTGTCTGTCTGTCTGTCTGTCTGTCTGTCTGTCTGTCTGTCTGTCTGTCTGTCTGTCTGTCTGTCTGTCTGTCTGTCTGTCTGTCTGTCTGTCTGTCTGTCTGTCTGTCTGTCTGTCTGTCTGTCTGTCTGTCTGTCTGTCTGTCTGTCTGTCTGTCTGTCTGTCTGTCTGTCTGTCTGTCTGTCTGTCTGTCTGTCTGTCTGTCTGTCTGTCTGTCTGTCTGTCTGTCTGTCTGTCTGTCTGTCTGTCTGTCTGTCTGTCTGTCTGTCTGTCTGTCTGTCTGTCTGTCTGTCTGTCTGTCTGTCTGTCTGTCTGTCTGTCTGTCTGTCTGTCTGTCTGTCTGTCTGTCTGTCTGTCTGTCTGTCTGTCTGTCTGTCTGTCTGTCTGTCTGTCTGTCTGTCTGTCTGTCTGTCTGTCTGTCTGTCTGTCTGTCTGTCTGTCTGTCTGTCTGTCTGTCTGTCTGTCTGTCTGTCTGTCTGTCTGTCTGTCTGTCTGTCTGTCTGTCTGTCTGTCTGTCTGTCTGTCTGTCTGTCTGTCTGTCTGTCTGTCTGTCTGTCTGTCTGTCTGTCTGTCTGTCTGTCTGTCTGTCTGTCTGTCTGTCTGTCTGTCTGTCTGTCTGTCTGTCTGTCTGTCTGTCTGTCTGTCTGTCTGTCTGTCTGTCTGTCTGTCTGTCTGTCTGTCTGTCTGTCTGTCTGTCTGTCTGTCTGTCTGTCTGTCTGTCTGTCTGTCTGTCTGTCTGTCTGTCTGTCTGTCTGTCTGTCTGTCTGTCTGTCTGTCTGTCTGTCTGTCTGTCTGTCTGTCTGTCTGTCTGTCTGTCTGTCTGTCTGTCTGTCTGTCTGTCTGTCTGTCTGTCTGTCTGTCTGTCTGTCTGTCTGTCTGTCTGTCTGTCTGTCTGTCTGTCTGTCTGTCTGTCTGTCTGTCTGTCTGTCTGTCTGTCTGTCTGTCTGTCTGTCTGTCTGTCTGTCTGTCTGTCTGTCTGTCTGTCTGTCTGTCTGTCTGTCTGTCTGTCTGTCTGTCTGTCTGTCTGTCTGTCTGTCTGTCTGTCTGTCTGTCTGTCTGTCTGTCTGTCTGTCTGTCTGTCTGTCTGTCTGTCTGTCTGTCTGTCTGTCTGTCTGTCTGTCTGTCTGTCTGTCTGTCTGTCTGTCTGTCTGTCTGTCTGTCTGTCTGTCTGTCTGTCTGTCTGTCTGTCTGTCTGTCTGTCTGTCTGTCTGTCTGTCTGTCTGTCTGTCTGTCTGTCTGTCTGTCTGTCTGTCTGTCTGTCTGTCTGTCTGTCTGTCTGTCTGTCTGTCTGTCTGTCTGTCTGTCTGTCTGTCTGTCTGTCTGTCTGTCTGTCTGTCTGTCTGTCTGTCTGTCTGTCTGTCTGTCTGTCTGTCTGTCTGTCTGTCTGTCTGTCTGTCTGTCTGTCTGTCTGTCTGTCTGTCTGTCTGTCTGTCTGTCTGTCTGTCTGTCTGTCTGTCTGTCTGTCTGTCTGTCTGTCTGTCTGTCTGTCTGTCTGTCTGTCTGTCTGTCTGTCTGTCTGTCTGTCTGTCTGTCTGTCTGTCTGTCTGTCTGTCTGTCTGTCTGTCTGTCTGTCTGTCTGTCTGTCTGTCTGTCTGTCTGTCTGTCTGTCTGTCTGTCTGTCTGTCTGTCTGTCTGTCTGTCTGTCTGTCTGTCTGTCTGTCTGTCTGTCTGTCTGTCTGTCTGTCTGTCTGTCTGTCTGTCTGTCTGTCTGTCTGTCTGTCTGTCTGTCTGTCTGTCTGTCTGTCTGTCTGTCTGTCTGTCTGTCTGTCTGTCTGTCTGTCTGTCTGTCTGTCTGTCTGTCTGTCTGTCTGTCTGTCTGTCTGTCTGTCTGTCTGTCTGTCTGTCTGTCTGTCTGTCTGTCTGTCTGTCTGTCTGTCTGTCTGTCTGTCTGTCTGTCTGTCTGTCTGTCTGTCTGTCTGTCTGTCTGTCTGTCTGTCTGTCTGTCTGTCTGTCTGTCTGTCTGTCTGTCTGTCTGTCTGTCTGTCTGTCTGTCTGTCTGTCTGTCTGTCTGTCTGTCTGTCTGTCTGTCTGTCTGTCTGTCTGTCTGTCTGTCTGTCTGTCTGTCTGTCTGTCTGTCTGTCTGTCTGTCTGTCTGTCTGTCTGTCTGTCTGTCTGTCTGTCTGTCTGTCTGTCTGTCTGTCTGTCTGTCTGTCTGTCTGTCTGTCTGTCTGTCTGTCTGTCTGTCTGTCTGTCTGTCTGTCTGTCTGTCTGTCTGTCTGTCTGTCTGTCTGTCTGTCTGTCTGTCTGTCTGTCTGTCTGTCTGTCTGTCTGTCTGTCTGTCTGTCTGTCTGTCTGTCTGTCTGTCTGTCTGTCTGTCTGTCTGTCTGTCTGTCTGTCTGTCTGTCTGTCTGTCTGTCTGTCTGTCTGTCTGTCTGTCTGTCTGTCTGTCTGTCTGTCTGTCTGTCTGTCTGTCTGTCTGTCTGTCTGTCTGTCTGTCTGTCTGTCTGTCTGTCTGTCTGTCTGTCTGTCTGTCTGTCTGTCTGTCTGTCTGTCTGTCTGTCTGTCTGTCTGTCTGTCTGTCTGTCTGTCTGTCTGTCTGTCTGTCTGTCTGTCTGTCTGTCTGTCTGTCTGTCTGTCTGTCTGTCTGTCTGTCTGTCTGTCTGTCTGTCTGTCTGTCTGTCTGTCTGTCTGTCTGTCTGTCTGTCTGTCTGTCTGTCTGTCTGTCTGTCTGTCTGTCTGTCTGTCTGTCTGTCTGTCTGTCTGTCTGTCTGTCTGTCTGTCTGTCTGTCTGTCTGTCTGTCTGTCTGTCTGTCTGTCTGTCTGTCTGTCTGTCTGTCTGTCTGTCTGTCTGTCTGTCTGTCTGTCTGTCTGTCTGTCTGTCTGTCTGTCTGTCTGTCTGTCTGTCTGTCTGTCTGTCTGTCTGTCTGTCTGTCTGTCTGTCTGTCTGTCTGTCTGTCTGTCTGTCTGTCTGTCTGTCTGTCTGTCTGTCTGTCTGTCTGTCTGTCTGTCTGTCTGTCTGTCTGTCTGTCTGTCTGTCTGTCTGTCTGTCTGTCTGTCTGTCTGTCTGTCTGTCTGTCTGTCTGTCTGTCTGTCTGTCTGTCTGTCTGTCTGTCTGTCTGTCTGTCTGTCTGTCTGTCTGTCTGTCTGTCTGTCTGTCTGTCTGTCTGTCTGTCTGTCTGTCTGTCTGTCTGTCTGTCTGTCTGTCTGTCTGTCTGTCTGTCTGTCTGTCTGTCTGTCTGTCTGTCTGTCTGTCTGTCTGTCTGTCTGTCTGTCTGTCTGTCTGTCTGTCTGTCTGTCTGTCTGTCTGTCTGTCTGTCTGTCTGTCTGTCTGTCTGTCTGTCTGTCTGTCTGTCTGTCTGTCTGTCTGTCTGTCTGTCTGTCTGTCTGTCTGTCTGTCTGTCTGTCTGTCTGTCTGTCTGTCTGTCTGTCTGTCTGTCTGTCTGTCTGTCTGTCTGTCTGTCTGTCTGTCTGTCTGTCTGTCTGTCTGTCTGTCTGTCTGAGTGTTCTTGTGTTCTTGGACGTTGATGCACTATGGTCAGTACAAACAAGTGGCCCTTACGACACCAAGCAAAGCTTGTTACGCGCGGAACCCTAAACCGATTTGGGCAAGTAAACGAAATCGCGGACATGGAAAAAGACGACATAACAATAGACAGTTTAAAATACATGCTCTCATAGAATGGCTAGTAAAATAGAAATTTACAAATTATTGGAAGATAGAAAATACATAAGTTTATCATAATTAGTTGCATTAGGGCTATCAAACAGTAAGACGTGACACAGTGCATTGTAGTCGTCACAAAGAACCCGAAAAGGATCATGAAGGGCATAATTGGATCTACAAATTGGCAGAGACAACGGACGAAAACGACGAACTGTTCTACAGGGTACATTCCAGTTGAGGGAGCTAAGAAGGAAGGGAGAGTCAACATCACCATTAATTAATTTATGCAAAAACATAACTCCATGACACTTTCTACGATGGTTCAGGGTTGGTAAGTCCAGCAGGCGTAACCTCGCATGATAAGAGGGCAATCGACTTCCTGTGACCCAGTTTAAACCTCTTAAAGCAAATAAAAGAAATTGTTTTTGAACAGACTCTAACATATTTTGGTAACAGCTAATTTGAGGTGACCATATACACGAGCAATATTCCATTGACGGACGAACAAGAGAAACATACAAAAGCTTTGTTGTGTAAGGATCATCAAACTCCCTTGACCAACGCTTCATAAACGCCAGGAGACTTCTGGCTTTGTTAGTTATAGTAGATATATGGTCTTTAAAACTAAGTTTATGATCAAATAGAACGCCAAGATCCTGAACAGAAAAAATACGTTCAAGGGCGTTATTTCCGATAGAATAAGAATACATAGATGGATTACAACGATAAAAGGTCATAAAGTTACATTTAGAATAGTTCAAATTCAACATGTTAATCATGCACCACGTATACAAACAATCAAGATCTAATTGAAGGTCATTACATGAATTAGGTAAACACATGGACAAACATAGCTTGACATCATCTGCATACATTAAAACAGTTGACGATTTTATGACATAAGGTAGATTGTTAATCATTAAGCCAAAAAGTAAAGGTCCCAGGTGGCTACCCTGTGGCACTCCCGAAGTAACATTAATTATTTTGGATATTTTATTATTAAAACAGACCATTTGAGTTCTATTAGAAAGGTAGGAAAATATCCACTCTAGTAGGTTGGGTGGAAAACCTAAAAGAGACAATTTATAAATAAGAATCCTATGATTCACTGAATCAAAAGCTTTAGAGAAATCGGTATAAATCACATCAGTTTGATGATGTGTCAGAAAACCTCTAGTAATTAAAGACGTAAATTCAAGTAGGTTTGTAGAAGTAGAGCGACATCTAGTGAAGCCATGCTGACAAGGTGAAATAATAGAACTGCAATGATGCTGCAACTGACAGGTAATAATTTTTTCAAAAAGTTTTGGAATAGAACTGAGTTTAGCAATACCACGATAGTTTGAGATATCGGACTTGTTCCCTTTTTTAAACAATGGGATAATAAAGGATTCCTTCCATATGGATGGAAATCTACATTGACTTAGGGACAGATTAAATATCAATGTTAAGGGAAGAGCAAGATAAGATGAACAATTCCTAAGTATACAACTTGGTATTCTATCAGGACCCGGTGAAAATGAGAGCTTGAGAGTATTAAGACTCTGAAGGACATCAGTTACATCAATCACTGGTTTGAAGATAGAGTTCAAATGAGGTAGTGGGTATGGATAATCATTATTAATAACACTATTGCATTTCGTATATGTCGATTGAAAAAAGTCTGCGAATAAGTTGGAAATATCATTATCATCAGATGCTACATTATTATTGAGAAAAAGAGAGGGAGGGAAGCAGTTAGATTTCCGTTTAGAATTGACGAAAGAAAAGAAAAGCTTAGGATTACTTTTGAAATCACGCTTACAACGAGACAGGTAATTTTTGTAACAATCAGAATTGTACTGGACAAATTCCACCTTAGCTGAGCTATATTTGGTGAAGTCTGTCTGTAAGCCGGATATTTTGAACCGTTTAAATAGTCTGGTTTTTTTATTCTTTAGATAAGATAGTTGACGGGTAAACCATGGAGAGCTGTAAGAATCCTTCATGGAGGAAAGAGGGACATGTTCATCAAGTAGACGGTAAAGGACCTCATAAAAGTACCTAACTGCATCATCAACAGGAAGGTCAACTAGAAAGGACCAGCTTACTGTCGATAAAGATTCCACTAGTCTGCCGTAATCAGTCCTCTTAAAACACAAACTAGGCTGTACATTTATTGCAGTCCGAGGATTATTAAAAAATCCATTAATACAGAGCTGAAGGGTAGGATGATAACAATCTTCAGGTAATGATAGTGGCGAAATACGACTGACTTCAGCATCGATACTATCAAAAACAAAGATTAAGTCAAGAAGACGACCAATATGATTAGGAATCCTGTTAGCTTGCTGCAAAGATAGTTCAACAAGACCATCAATAAAATCATTTTGCATCCTCGGAATCATTGTCAATGAGTCCTTACTCTCCAACCAAGAGATATTGGGAAGATTAAAGTCACCAAGCACAAGAAGTTGGTCAGTTTCAGCAAGCAACAAGGAGATAGAATGTATGGCAGACAGGTGCAATAGATACACGTTAAATTCAGAGCCAGGAGGTATATACGAGCAGGTTAAAAAAATGTTACTTCTTGGGAAAGATAATTTTACGGAAATAAATTCAATACCTGATGATTCAGTAATATCAACAAACTCAGAAGTTAAATTGGATTTGACTCCAATAAGAACGCCTCCACCTCGACGGGTCTGACGATCCTTCCGATAAACAAAAAAGTTATTAGACAAAATCTCACTATCGTGTACGGATGGGTTAAGCCAGGTCTCAGTGAGTACAATAACATTGGCCTCAAAAATTGAACTATTTATATAAAGCGTAGAGAGTTTACTAAGAAGCCCTCGAACATTCTGATAGTGAATTGGGAAATTTAGTTTTTTGAATTTAAATCAGAGCTGGGCGCCGACAAAGAAGTCGTGGAAAGGGAGCTATTTTTATACCCGTTACTCGTAGAGTAAAAGGGTATACTAGATTCGTCGGAAAGTATGTAACAGGCAGAAGGAAGCGTTTCCGACCCCATAAAGTATATATATTCTTGATCAGGATCACTAGCCGAGTCGATTTAGCCATGTCCGTCTGTCCGTCTGTCCGTCTGTCCGTCTGTCCGTCTGTCCGTCTGTCCGTATGAACGCTGAGATCTTGGAAACTATAAGAGCTACAATACTGGGATTAGGCATGCAGATTCCTGAGATTCCTGCGCAGCGCAAGTTTGTTTCAAAAGAGTGCCACGCCCACTCTAACGCCCACAAACCGCCCAAAACTGTGGCTCCTACAGTTTTGATGCTAGAACAAAAATTTTAACTGAGATGTATTGTTCTCATCAATACCTACCGACTGACCTAAAAAAAAGTTTGCCACGCCCACTTTAACGCCCACAAACCGCCCACAAACTTCAAAAAATCGTAAATATGAACGCGGATATCTCGGAAAATATCAAGGATAGAGAAACGAGATTTCAGATTTAGATTCCGTAGGCTTGAGCGCAGCGCAAGTTTATCACGCGAATATGCCACGCCCACTCCAACGCCCACAAACCGCCCAAGTCTGTGGCGCCCACAATTGGGACAGGAGGAGGTGGAAGGGTATTAGCTAGAGGCAGTAGAAGGTGCGGCAGAGCCCCGGACGTGGCAACAGCCGGTGAACGGTTAGTAGGCCTTAATGACTCCGGCAAAACTATAGTCGCCGAATCTGGCAGCGATCGCCCCGTGGCGTCATTCGTTGATGACTCGAGCCCGTTGGGATCATCCTCATCGCACGACACATAGCCTGCAGTGGGGCTGGGGAGAGAGAGGTTGGTCGAGAGATCTGGAACATGTAAAGAGATATTAGGCAGTGTAGGACTACGATTTATATTTAATGAAGATTGACTTAGAAGAATCCGACCTTTAAAGTTGGAGTCGCAGACATTAAATCGACTTAATAAGTCCGTAAATCCAGCACGTAATGCCTGAAACTCTAGCTCCGTTTGCCTCATAAATGCTCTTATATCAATTTTGATATGTAGGCATGTAGGGCACGTCCAGTCCAGGTTAGCATTAGATCTAGTGCGATCAGCAATTTGAGCAGCACTATGCCCAAAGTCTGCACATTTAGCGTGCGCAATGTTTTCACATAACCAGCAACTAACAATTGGCTGCCGAGAAGTGATTTTACCAACAAATTGGCAACCAACAACACAACAGGCAGTCATTGTTTACACGTTGAAGTCAGTTAAATGTAGAATGTAGAAAAAGTAGAAAAAGCAGGAAGCTTTAGATGAGTGCCAACAAACAGCTGTGTGGCTTAGCAAAACGCAGAGGAAAGATGAGAAAAGAGAGCGATAAGACCAATTCAGCAAAGACCCGTTAACTCGAAAATGAGAGCCGGTGACTGAAGTTGGGAGAATGTAGCAGAGCGAACGGTGCGAGAGAGCGCCAAAACAACAATGTAAATAAGAAACAACAACAATGCACAAAGCACCCGCGTCATTAACTATTCTCCAATATAATAATAAAGATAATGGTTTTAACACAAATAACTAATTTGCAAGCAAACGGCGGCCTCAACCGAGTTGAAAATGTAAATTTGGGAATATATCAGATCGGTAATTTAGACACTAGGCGAATAAATGTGGGAGCAAATATAAAACACGTCCGTGTACAACAGAGATCGAATTCTGTCTGTCTGTCTGTCTGTCTGTCTGTCTGTCTGTCTGTCTGTCTGTCTGTCTGTCTGTCTGTCTGTCTGTCTGTCTGTCTGTCTGTCTGTCTGTCTGTCTGTCTGTCTGTCTGTCTGTCTGTCTGTCTGTCTGTCTGTCTGTCTGTCTGTCTGTCTGTCTGTCTGTCTGTCTGTCTGTCTGTCTGTCTGTCTGTCTGTCTGTCTGTCTGTCTGTCTGTCTGTCTGTCTGTCTGTCTGTCTGTCTGTCTGTCTGTCTGTCTGTCTGTCTGTCTGTCTGTCTGTCTGTCTGTCTGTCTGTCTGTCTGTCTGTCTGTCTGTCTGTCTGTCTGTCTGTCTGTCTGTCTGTCTGTCTGTCTGTCTGTCTGTCTGTCTGTCTGTCTGTCTGTCTGTCTGTCTGTCTGTCTGTCTGTCTGTCTGTCTGTCTGTGAATATGCGATCTTGAGCTTCTTTGTATAGGCAGAGTCGTTTCTGGAGCAATAGATATGCCCAGTCAGGTTCAGCTTCTGCTGTCTGCAGGTCATTACTACTATTGGGTTGGCAAGAAAGTCATGTCGTTTTTTTTCAATATTTTCAAAGATGATTTATTTATATCAGGACTTATAATTAATCAATTATGTATTGGCCGTTTTGTTCGACCACTAATGACCATCTCTCGGGCAGCTGCATAATTCCGCGCTCGAAGAACTTTTGGTCTTTTCCAGCAAAGAATCGAGACAAGTGGTTTTCGACAGCCTCATCTGAATCAAAGTTTTTACCATTCAAAGAGTTTTGAAGAGAGCGAAACAAATGGTAATCTGAAGGTGCTAAGTCCGGACTATAAGGTGGATGTGGTAGCACTTCCCAATTCAGCTCCGTTAATTTTTGCCGAGTGACCAAAGATGTGTGGGGCCTAGCGTTGTCATGGTGAAAGACTATACCCTTGCGATTAGCTAGTGCCGGCTCCTTTTCTTTAATTTTTTCCGCCAAATTGGATAGCTGGCGACAGTACACATCTGAATTGATGGTTTCATTCCGTCCCAGCAGCTCAAAGTGCACTACACCCTTCCAATTCCACCAAACAGACAGCATAACTTTCCTCTGATGGATATCGGCCTTTGATGTGGCTTGGGCTGGCTCATCTTTCTTGCTCCATGATCTTTTTCGTTGGACATTATTGTAAACAACCCACTTTTCGTCGCCAGTAATGATCCGCTTCAAAAAAGGATCGTTTTTAATCCGTTGCAGCAGAGAATAGCAGATGTTGATACGCTTAGTTAGGTGAATTTCCTTTAAGTTATGCGGAACCCAAACATCGAGCTTGCTTACGTAGCCAAGTTTCTTTAAATGGTTTTCAACCGTTGTATGCGACACACTGAGCTTCTCTGACATCTCCCGCGTTGAATAGCGCCGGTTTTCATCCAGCAAAGCCTGAATTTGTTCGTCAAAAACGGCCGATGGTCGACCAGAACGTGGGGCGTCTTTAACTCCAAAATCTCCAAGCCTGAATTTGGCAAACCAGCGCTGACATTGGCGATCACTCATGGCATCTTTACCATACACTTCGCACAATTTTTCGCGAGCTTCGACCGATTTTTTTCCTTTTCGGAAGTAAAAAAGCCAAATATGCCGAAAATGCTCACTTTGGTCCTCCATGTTTAATTTGCTATAGCTTCCACAAATGTTATCGAATAATTACCAAATTTTCGTCGATAGTACCTAAGACAATAAGCTTTAAAACGATACTAAAAAGTGTGACCCTGGTGCTCGATTAGTCGTAAATAAATTAGATTAAAAACGATTACTAAAAAAAACGACATGACTTTCTTGCCCACCCAATAGATGTGCTTTTCCTTACTGCTTCTTTGGGTTTTCCACGAGATCTCACCTGGAACGCCAGATTTCGCATTGCTGTCTTTATCACCCATTCCTTGTCCACGCTTGAAGCCACCAGGGCTGTGAAAATCCCTAAGGAGTTCTGGCCATGGCATCTTGCAGTGTTGTTGCATGTGTTCTACCCGAAAGATGAAATCCTCGGAGCGCATGGCTCCAGGATTACCAGAAAATTGATATGCCCACGTATCTAATGAAACATAGCACCTTGGCCGATTCACTGTCCGTACATCCTGCTGATGCGCTCCTCCTCGACCCAAGCCCTTGTGTGGCCGCTGAATTTTACCCCTGGTTCCTTGCCCAAGTGCCCATATTTATCCCCCTTAGGTTTCGGCATTTCGAGATTCTTGTGTGGATTATTAATTGTGTCCATCCGAGTGCTTGCGGATGGGACGACGTCGATGACAATGGTGAGTTCCCTCTTTGATACAACTTCTTTGTCAACGCCGCAAAACCTGATTGCATGCACTCGTCTGTTCTGACATCCACTAACCGCTGCAAGTCCATTTCACTTGCCTCTGTGATGTTAGAATCCACTGCTGCAGTTCCCCTCTGCTGAAAGAGTCGTAAGCTGTATTGCTCCTCTGTTGGTTCTTGCTGGATGTTTGGGTAGGTTTCATATGGAGATGCAGTATCTAGATTTAAGCTCCTCGAAAGAACTCCCCTCTGTTATGCGTTAAGGCGATTACTATTCTCCAATCTCTCGTGCCCTTGGTATTACTCTAAATTCTTGTTGTTCTCATTGTAGACAGACGGGTTTGCCATTATAATATTTTAATTAAAAGATTTGTCATTTGTTACAACTGCCATGGGCAGATCTTTATTTAGCAATCGTCAAAATATGAATAAATTACAGCTAGCTATTTGCGGCTGCGCTGCCTGCAAACATTGACAGCGGCCGTCATATATATCGAAGTATATGCTCGCAATTGTATTTGTGCTGGTAGCACTAAGAGCGCGAGAAAAGTTGTACATGCATGCCTTGTATGTGTCTGCACTCAGGCCATGGGAATATGCTGACACTAGCACTTCCCATAAGTTGGGCTCTGAGGCGCATTCATATTTAGGCTGGCCGCAAAAGCTTAGCGGCCGGCACTTTTGTATTTGTTTAAGTACACTGTAACACAATGTTTGTGTCGGTACAGTGGGTACTCGCTACAATGATACTTGCATACTACATCTCCCTCCTTTTGAAAAATAACGTAATTCTATGAAGTTATTTTCTTACTGCATGTATATGAAATATAAATGAACATCTTTTTTTATAATAATATATATATATATATATATATATATATATTTTTTTTTAATGTGTTATTTATTTAATTTATTATTTTTATTTTTCGAATCAGAAAGTATTATTTATTTTAGTATTTTTTTTTTTTTTAGTTTTGTATTATATTTCCATTATATTTATGGTTCTTAATTTATGTAGGGCGTGATATATTTATAAGAGAATTAAAGTAATTATGAAATAAAAAATTTTCACCTATCCTTATGTACTGTTTGTTTTTTATTTTTATACCCGTTACTCGTAGAGTAAAAGGGTATATTAGATTCGTCGGAAAGTATGTAACAGGCAGAAGGAAGCGTTTCCGACCCCATAAAGTATATATATTCTTGATCAGGATCACTAGCCGAGTCGAGTTAGCCATGTCCGTCTGTCCGTCTGTCCGTCTGTCCGTATGAACGCTGAGATCTCGGAAACTGTAAGAGCTACAATACTGAGATTAGGCATGCAGATTCCTGAGATTCCTGCGCAGCGCAAGTTTGTTTCAGAAGAGTGCCACGCCCACTCTAACGCCCACAAACCGCCCAAAACTGTGGCTCCTACAGTTTTGATGCTAGAACAAAAATTTTAACTGAAATGTATTGTTCTCATCAATACCTACCGATTGACTTAAAAAAAAATTTCCACGCCCACTTTAACGCCCACAAACCGCCCACAAACTTCAAAAAATCGTAAATATGAACGCGGATATCTCGGAAAATATCAAAGATAGAGAAACGGGATTTCAGATTTAGATTCCGTAGACTTGAGCGCAGCGTAAGTTTGTTACGCGAATATGCCACGCCCACTCTAACGCCCACAAACCGCCCAAATCTGTGGCGCCCACAATTTTTATGCTAGATAAAAAATTTTAACTGAAATGTATTGGTCTCGTCAATTCCTATAGATTGATTTAAAAAAAAGTTTGCCACGCCCAGTCTAACGCCCACAAGCCGCCCAAGCCTGTGGCGCCCACAATTTTTGTGCTAGATAAAAAATTTTAACTGAAATGTATTGGTTTCGTCAATACCTATCGATTGATTTAAAAAAACTTTGCCACGCCCACTCCAACGCCCACAATGCTTAAATCTTTCTACCGCCGGTAGGTGGCGCATTTGCTGCTTGCATATCTCCACTTTCCTTTGGTCCCTTTAGCTGAGTAACGGGTATCTGATAGTCGAGGTACTCGACTATAGCGTTCTTCCTTGTTGTTATTTGAAATTACTATGTTATCGTTTTCTTCTATACTTTCAACCTTATAAGGTCCAGAATATTTAAAGTCTAGCTTATGCCCTGTTTCATTTTTCAATAAGACCTGATCTCCTATTTTTAAATCAAAATCTAAGGAATTTTTGTCATATCTAATTTTTTGTTTCTTTTCATGAGATTCTAACATTAATCTAGCTCTCTTAAATGCTTGTTCTAGTCTAAACTTAGATTCTTTAGCGTAGTCATCTACATTATATAGATGTTTTATTTTATCTATGCCATTAAAATGTTGAGGTAAATTTGAAGTTTTACCAAAAACTAACTCATATGGACAATAGTCGTGTGCCATAGAGGGTGTTGTGTTGAAACAATATACGAAGTACTGGAGCCATACATCCCAAGCTGTTTTATCAACTGAGATGTATGAGCGGATAAACTCATTAAATGTTCTGTGGCTTCGCTCCACAGTTCCTACAGTTTTGTGATGGTGTGCGGTAGAATTTATGTTTTTGATATTTAAATTTTTACATAAATCTTCAGTTATCGAATTTTTATATTCTGTTCCCATGTCCGTTATGAACGTCTTCATTGGACCGTACTTCAGAATAAAATCTTCAAATATAGCTTTTGGTACTGTTTTTGCACTTTTGTTTTTATTATTATTTTTATTATTATTATTTAGTTAAATAGAAGATTAGGGTTACTGCATATTAATTTCCTTGTTCAGACTTAGGTAGTGGACCGATCGTATCCACAATTACCCAGTCAAAAGCCATTTGTGGCGTTTCAGTTACAGTCAATGGTGTTTTTGTATGTTTGGTTGTTTTGGATTTTTGGCATTTTCTTATATAATTTGTTATAAATCGGGTCATATTTTTCCAATAATAATGCTTTTTTATCTTTGCTAATGTTCTAGCTATACCTGTATGACCTACTTGTATTGGATCGTCATGGAATGTAAACAGTAATGCTACTTTCTCTTTATCATTATTTGATAATAGGGTCACCGGCTTGAGTAGCGCTACTCTTAGAGATTGTAATATTTTATTGCCATTTTTTTAAAAGATTCTATTGATATAGTGTCAAAGATCTTTTCGCTCGGTGCCACTTTGAGTTTGCTGATATTAAGTATACCGGCTTCTTTTTCAAGCCTTTGAAAGAACTGACCTAAGTCGAGAATTCCATTGGTGTACATATCGCTAACATCAATTCTTGCTATAACTTTTTTTCCATGCCTTAGTAAACATAGTGAATCTGTTATTCGCAAGGTCACTACTTTTCGTACCTCGTCATTTACAATGATGATTGTCTTTTCCCTTAAGATATTCCACAGTAAAATCATATTCTTTTAAGTCTAATCTCATTCGCGTTAGTTTTGAGCTCGGGTTTGTCATCGAAAATAAGTAAGTTAATGGCCTATGTTCTGTCTTGACTGTGAAATGTCTTCCATAAATATATGCTCTAAAATCGCCCAGTGGATAGCTGCTAATTCTTGTTCAGTTGTATTTTTGTTGCTTTCTCCTTTAGTAAATGATCTTGATGCATAGGCTACTGGTAGCTGTGTGTTATTGTAATCTTGAGTAACAACAGCTCCACACGCTTGTTTGCTTGCATCTGTTTTTATACAAAATTCTTTATTAAGCTCTGGGTATTGTAGAAGTGTAGGTTTCATCAATTGAATTTTAAGGTATTCAATTGCGTTTTGACATTCATCTGTCCATTCGAATTTAACATTCTTTTTACATAATCTAGTTATGTGTCTTGAGTAATCGGAAAAATTCTTAATAAAACGTCTGTAGTAATTGCAAAATGCAACGAATCTTCTAGCGCTGTCTGCGTCAGTTGGGACTGGGTATTTTTCTATTACATCGTATTTTTTATTATCTGGCAAAATACCTTTGTCAGTACACTTGTGTCCAAGGAAGGTCACTTCGTGTCTGAAAAATGTGCACTTTTCTGGGTGCAATTTAAGATTGTGCTTCCTACATAAATCAAAAACGTTTGTAAGAAATTTAATCATATGTTTTTCTGAACGTCCGATGACAATTAGGTCATCCATATACAAGAATGCCTGTGAAGGTTCGATGCCTAAAACTGCAATTGTCATCATTCTTTGGAAAGAATTTGGCGCTATTTTTAAACCATAAGGTAATCGCGTGAAGCGATAGGAGCCATTGCTCGTGGAATAGGATGTTATATTTCTAGACGTTTCTTCGAGTTCTATTTGATGAAATCCTGACATTAGATCTAAACATGAAAAGTATTTAAATCTACCTAATTGGTCAAGAATATCGTCTATTCTTGGTGGTGGAAATTTATCTGATAAAATTTTTTTGTTAATTTGTCGGTAATTAATTACTAAACGCCATCTTTTAGTATCACAATTTGGTAATGATTTTTCCGGGACGATTAGTAATGGACTGTTGTGTTCAGAAACTGAAGTTGTCTTTAATTAATTTGCCTACTTGTTTTTCTACTTCGTCTTTTTGACTGTGGGGAATTCTATAATTCTTTTTGAATACAGGTTCATCATCTTTCATTCTTATTTTTTGCTTGTAAAAATTATTAGTTGATATTGATTCGGACTCTTTTCCGAATAAATCTGTGTATTTTGTGCATAATTCGTTAAGAATTTCCTTGAACTGAGGTGGAAAATTTCTGTTCTATTTCTTTAGAATTTCTTCTTTGTATACATTTTTATTATATTTAATTATGTCGTAATCATCCAATTGTTCAATTTTCAGTGTATTTAATTGAATGATTGCAGTTTTATTAGTTGTATTCAAAATTCGGACAAAAGTGTTTTAAGAGTCTCCAATGGAATTTCCAATAAATACACCATTTTGGATTTCTTGGTTTGGTATTAATATATACCTGGTTGCTGAATTTATAGCAATTTTTCGGACTACTTTGGATCTTGCTGGTAGAATTGTCAAATTGTTTTCTAGTGTACGATTTATTGAATTATGAATCGGATTATAGAGGTTATCTGGTCTCAGTATGAGCCAATCGTTTTCTGGCTTTAAATCTATTTGACAATTGTATTTTTTAATAAAATCTTTGCCTATGATTCCATCACATGGAATAGGAAAATTTGATGTTACTAAATGAAAAGTATGTGGTATAGCATAGTTCCTTTAAAGAATTTATATTGATACTAATCCCTTTGAGTTGGTTGTTCCTTCACCAACACGTGATATTTGGGTAATATTTGTATAATCAACATTGTTAAACGAGTCCGAAGTTTCTTTTATTAAAGATATGTCTGCACCTGTATCAACCAGTAATGTATATAATTTACTTGTGCATTCATTTTTGAGAGAAACGAAAAGATTGAAATTAAGATTGATAGTATGAACCGTATTCTTTACTGGTTTTTTTATCTTAAGGGTCTTTATTGGTTTTCCGACGTGGTTTGTACCTGTCGGACATTATTATTATTCTGTCTGTTGGTGTTCGTACTTGCATTGTTGGTGTTTCCACCACGGTTGTTTCCTCTATAATAATCACGACCTCTATAATTGTTGTTGGGCTAATTATTATAGTTTCGGTTATAACCGTTATTTTGGTTATAGCCATTTTTATGGTAATATCCGTTATACTAATAATTACTTCGGTTAAAATGTGCACTTTTCTGGGTGCAATTTAAGATTGTGCTTCCTACATAAATCAAAAACGTTTGTAAGAAATTTAATCATATGTTTTTCTGAACGTCCGATGACAATTAGGTCATCCATATACAAGAATGCCTGTGAAGGTTCGATGCCTAAAACTGCAATTGTCATCATTCTTTGGAAAGAATTTGGCGCTATTTTTAAACCATAAGGTAATCGCGTGAAGCGATAGGAGCCATTGCTCGTGGAATAGGATGTTATATTTCTAGACGTTTCTTCGAGTTCTATTTGATGAAATCCTGACATTAGATCTAAACATGAAAAGTATTTAAATCTACCTAATTGGTCAAGAATATCGTCTATTCTTGGTGGTGGAAATTTATCTGATAAAATTTTTTTGTTAATTTGTCGGTAATTAATTACTAAACGCCATCTTTTAGTATCACAATTTGGTAATGATTTTTCCGGGACGATTAGTAATGGACTGTTGTGTTCAGAAACTGAAGTTGTCTTTAATTAATTTGCCTACTTGTTTTTCTACTTCGTCTTTTTGACTGTGGGGAATTCTATAATTCTTTTTGAATACAGGTTCATCATCTTTCATTCTTATTTTTTGCTTGTAAAAATTATTAGTTGATATTGATTCGGACTCTTTTCCGAATAAATCTGTGTATTTTGTGCATAATTCGTTAAGAATTTCCTTGAACTGAGGTGGAAAATTTCTGTTCTATTTCTTTAGAATTTCTTCTTTGTATACATTTTTATTATATTTAATTATGTCGTAATCATCCAATTGTTCAATTTTCAGTGTATTTAATTGAATGATTGCAGTTTTATTAGTTGTATTCAAAATTCGGACAAAAGTGTTTTAAGAGTCTCCAATGGAATTTCCAATAAATACACCATTTTGGATTTCTTGGTTTGGTATTAATATATACCTGGTTGCTGAATTTATAGCAATTTTTCGGACTACTTTGGATCTTGCTGGTAGAATTGTCAAATTGTTTTCTAGTGTACGATTTATTGAATTATGAATCGGATTATAGAGGTTATCTGGTCTCAGTATGAGCCAATCGTTTTCTGGCTTTAAATCTATTTGACAATTGTATTTTTTAATAAAATCTTTGCCTATGATTCCATCACATGGAATAGGAAAATTTGATGTTACTAAATGAAAAGTATGTGGTATAGCATAGTTCCTTTAAAGAATTTATATTGATACTAATCCCTTTGAGTTGGTTGTTCCTTCACCAACACGTGATATTTGGGTAATATTTGTATAATCAACATTGTTAAACGAGTCCGAAGTTTCTTTTATTAAAGATATGTCTGCACCTGTATCAACCAGTAATGTATATAATTTACTTGTGCATTCATTTTTGAGAGAAACGAAAAGATTGAAATTAAGATTGATAGTATGAACCGTATTCTTTACTGGTTTTTTTATCTTAAGGGTCTTTATTGGTTTTCCGACGTGGTTTGTACCTGTCGGACATTATTATTATTCTGTCTGTTGGTGTTCGTACTTGCATTGTTGGTGTTTCCACCACGGTTGTTTCCTCTATAATAATCACGACCTCTATAATTGTTGTTGGGCTAATTATTATAGTTTCGGTTATAACCGTTATTTTGGTTATAGCCATTTTTATGGTAATATCCGTTATACTAATAATTACTTCGGTTATTGCCCCTACCGCTGCAATTATTTCTTTGATACCGCGATAGTTGTTTCCTCTTTGTGTGTACAGTATTGAATTGGCATTGCCTGTCATTTCAGTACTGCATTGTATGTTCTTAGTGACGGCTTCATTCATAGTTGTGAAGTTGCCTGCCTCTAAAATTGTTTTTAGGCAGCCATGCTCACAATTTTTAACCATTGTGGTAATGGCTTCTTTTGTGCTGAATTTGTCAGCGTGTTCGGCTGGTAGGCCTTTGTCAATGTACGAAGCTTCAAGGAGCTTTCGTAAGTTGTCTATTTCTGATGTAAATTTCTCGGCTGTTTTGCCTTTCTGGCTTGTTTTCGCCATTTTCGCTTTGACTACGTCGGATGTTTCGCCGACTATAGTGTCTTGCAATTTCTTTATAATTGAATTTGTTGATGTTACGTTCTATACTTTGTATAGTGTAGATCCTATTATTTTGGATTTAATGACTTCTACAGCCAAATCTTCGAATGTGCCCTTAGTCAAGTTAACCAACTTCAAGGCTGTTATGAATCTTTGAAGATGTATCTTTTGCCCGTTAAATTCCGGATGGCATTCGAGGTATCTTTTGTATATGCCCTTTGGGCTGCTGGATCTACCATTAGGTTTTCTTTTGTGTCTGGCACGCTTACATCTGATTCTATATCTTCTTCTTCTTCTGCTTCTGTTACTGTTATAACTGCAGGAATTGTTAGATCATGTAGATCTTTTTCTTTTATTTCGATTCCTTCGCTCGAATCGGAATATTCATTTTCCGTTAGGGTATGTCTTGATCTATTGTCAAAGGTGTATTTAAAATTGTCGGAATCGATATATTTAAATTATACTTATCTTTGACAGTTATTAGATTTGTACGTAATTTGATCAATAATTTAGATAATTTTGACCAATTCGTTTTATTTATCGCTGCCCTATTTTCATGTACTAAAGTTCTTGCAGTATTGAAAGAATCTACAAGAATCTTTGCATGTTTATTAATAGTGTCTTTATGTATTGGCCTATTTTGGCTTATACATTTGTAAGACTTGTCAAATGTGTCCTTTTACTCTCGTATGTGGAGAGTTAATTGCTCCCATTCCATACTAAGGACTTATTTTTATACCCTTGCAGAGGGTATATTGATTTAAGTCAGAAGTTTGCAACGCAGTGAAGGAGACGTTTCCGACCCCATAAAGTATATATATTCTTGATCAGCATGATCAAGCCATGTCCGTCTGTCCGTCTGTCCGTCCGTTTCTACGCAAACTAGTCTCTCAGTGTTAAAGCTATAGGGCTGAAACTTTCCCAAAAGTCTTATATCTTTTGCAGGTAGTATATAAGTCGGAACCAGCCGGATTGGACAACTATATCTTATAGCTCCCATGGGAATAATCGGAAAAAAAATTGAAAAAAAAAATATCTTTGGTGTTTTTTAGCATATAACCTCCTTAGCTTGGAAATAACATTTTCAAATTATTTTTGAATTTCGAATAAAATTTTATCTAAATCGGAAGACTTTATCATATAGCTGCCATAGGAACGATCGTAAAATTGGTGGGAAAATAATATGAAAAAATTATAGCTTCGGTGTTCCTTAACATATAACCTCCTACGCTTGGAAATAACATTTTTTAATTAATTCTGAATTTCGTATTTAATTTTATCAAAATCGGAAGACTATATCATATAGCTGCCATAGGAACGATCGGAAAATTGTTGGAAAAATAATAGGAAACAAATTATAGATTCGGTGTTTTTTAACATATAACCTCCTACGCTTGGCAATAACATTTTTTAATTAGTTCTGAATTTCGAATTTAATTTTATCAAAATCGGTCGACTATATAATATAGCTGCCATAGGAACAATCGGAAAATTGGTAGGAAAATAATATGAAACAAATTATAGCTTCGGTGTTTTTTGACATATTATCTTATACTATTGGGAATATCACTTTTTGTGTTTTTAAATTTAATAATTATAGCTGCAAGAGTATACAAGCTTCGGCCTGCCGAAGTTAACTTCCTTTTTTGTTTTTTGTGTATAAGTTGTGCATAATTTTTAGAACATTTATATGTCCTAGCAATGGGTGTATGTCTACTTCCGAAAATACCTTACAGTTTCTTACTGTAGACAGTACTATTGCTTTTTGCGTACCGCCGCAATGAATAAGCGGGGAAAATGCTAGGTCGTACCTATTCATATATTTGTCTTCAAAATCTGAAATTGATAGAGGCTCTGCTCTGTTTCTAAGTATGGCTATTACCCTATTCTCAAAATTTGGTTGAGTGGCTTGAGTAATTCTGATGCAATCTGTGGTATTCATGTTGTTTGTTAATATATTTTATTTTTATTTTGTTTCAAAATTTTAATATCCTTTTTTTTGTATGTCATTGCATACATTTACAAATTTTGGACTTTAATTTTTATTTTGAAACATATTTTTATAATAATTGTTTGTGCTCTATTAATTTAAATCTTATCCAGATCGTTGGCCTGGCTTCTATTTATAGCTCTTTTTGATACACACTTATTGTGGTACATATAGGCTTTATACAAAATGTATGCACTCATTACAAAAACAATTATTGATAATAATATGTTTGTTAAATCGGTATCAATAGTTATACCCGTTACTCGTAGAGTAAAAGGGTATATTAGATTCGTCGGAAAGTATGTAACAGGCAGAAGGAAGCGTTTCCGACCCCATAAAGTATATATATTCTTGATCAGGATCACTAGCCGAGTCGAGTTAGCCATGTCCGTCTGTCCGTCTGTCCGTCTGTCCGTATGAACGCTGAGATCTCGGAAACTGTAAGAGCTACAATACTGAGATTAGGCATGCAGATTCCTGAGATTCCTGCGCAGCGCAAGTTTGTTTCAAAAGAGTGCCACGCCCACTCTAACGCCCACAAACCGCCCAAAACTGTGGCTCCTACAGTTTTGATGCTAGAACAAAAATTTTAACTGAAATGTATTGTTCTCATCAATACCTACCGATTGACTTAAAAAAAAATTTCCACGCCCACTTTAACGCCCACAAACCGCCCACAAACTTCAAAAAATCGTAAATATGAACGCGGATATCTCGGAAAATATCAAAGATAGAGAAACGGGATTTCAGATTTAGATTCCGTAGGCTTGAGCGCAGCGTAAGTTTGTTACGCGAATATGCCACGCCCACTCTAACGCCCACAAACCGCCCAAATCTGTGGCGCCCACAATTTTTATGCTAGATACAAAATTTTAACTGAAATGTATTGGTCTCGTCAATTCCTATAGATTGATTTAAAAAAAAGTTTGCCACGCCCACTCTAACGCCCACAAGCCGCCCAAGCCTGTGGCGCCCACAATTTTTGTGCTAGATAAAAAATTTTAACTGAAATGTATTGGTTTCGTCAATACCTATCGATTGATTTAAAAAAACTTTGCCACGCCCACTCCAACGCCCACAATGCTTAAATCTGTCTACCGCCGGTAGGTGGCGCATTTGCTGCTTGCATATCTCCACTTTCCTTTGGTCCCTTTAGCTGAGTAACGGGTATCTGATAGTCGAGGTACTCGACTATAGCGTTCTTCCTTGTTTTTGATTCGATTTTATTATTTAAGTTGGCAGTGGAGTCCACTGTTTTAGTTTCAATTAAACCCATTTCGGGCATTATTTCTGTAACGCATTCAAAATCTGTTTTGATATTGCGTTACTTTTCATAAAAAACAAGAAAGAAATTTAACTTCGGCAAGCCGAAGCTTGTATACCCTTGCAGCTATAATTATTAAATTTAAAAACACAAAAAATTATATTCCCAATAGTATAAGATAATATGTCAAAAAACACCGAAGATATAATTTGTTTCATATTATTTTCCCACCAATTTTCCGATCGTTCCTATGGCAGCTGATTTTGATAAAATTAAATTAAAAATTCAAAACTAATTAAAAAATATTATTTCCAAGCGTAGGAGGTTATATGTTAAACAAGGAAGAACGCTATAGTCGAGTACCTCGACTATCAGATACCCGTTACTCAGCTAAAGGGACCAAAGGAAAGTGGAGATATGCAAGCAGCAAATGCGCCACCTACCGGCGGTAGACAGATTTAAGCATTGTGGGCGTTGGAGTGGGCGTGGCAAAGTTTTTTTAAATCAATCGATAGGTATTGACGAGACCAATACATTTCAGTTAAAATTTTTTGTCTAGCACGAAAATTGTGGGCGCCACAGGCTTGGGCGGTTTGTGGGCGTTAGAGTGGGCGTGGCAAACTTTTTTTTAAATCAATCTATAGGAATTGACGAGACCAATACATTTAAAATAAAATTTTTTATCTAGCATAAAAATTGTGGGCGCCACAGATTTGGGCGGTTTGTGGGCGTGGCATATTCGCGTAACAAACTTACGCTGCGCTCAAGCCTACGGAATCTAAATCTGAAATCCCGTTTCTCTATCTTTGATATTTTCCGAGATATCCGCGTTCATATTTACGATTTTTTGAAGTTTGTGGGCGGTTTGTGGGCGTTAAAGTGGGCGTAGAAAATTTTTTTTTAGGTCAATCGGTAGGTATTGTTGAGAACAATACATTTCAGTTAAAATTTTTGTTCTAGCATCAAAACTGTAGGAGCCACAGTTTTGGGCGGTTTGTGGGCGTTAGAGTGGGCGTGGCACTCTTCTGAAACAAACTTGCGCTGCGCAGGAATCTCAGGAATCTGCATGCCTAATCTCAGTATTGTAGCTCTTATAGTTTCCGAGATCTCAGCGTTCATACGGACAGACGGACAGACGGACATGGCTAAATCGACTCGGCTAGTGATCCTGATCAAGAATATATATACTTTATGGGGTCGGAAACGCTTCCTTCTGCCTGTTACATACTTTCCGACGAATCTAATATACCCTTTTACTCTACGAGTAACGGGTATAAAAACACCGAAGCTATAATTTGTTTCATATTATTTTCCCACCAATTTTCCGATCGTTCCTATGGCAGCTATTTGATATAGTCGTCCGATTTTGATAAAATTAAATTCAAAATACAAAACTAATTAACAAATGTTATTTCCAAGCGTAGGAGGTTTCATGTTGAAAAACACCGAAGCTATAATTTGTTTCATATTATCTTTCCAGAAATTTTCCTATCGTTCCTATGGCAGCTATATGATATAGTCGTCCGATTTCGATAAAATTTAATTCGAAATTCCAAAATAATTAAAAAATGTTATTTCCAAGCTTAGGAGGTTATATGCTAAAAAACATCAAAGATATAATTTTTTTCAATTTTTTTTTTCGATTATTCCTATGGGAGCTATAAGTTATAGTTGTCCGATCCGGCTGGTTCCCACTTATGTATATTCTACCTGCAAAAGATATAAGACTTTTGGGAAAGTTTTAGCCCGATAGCTTTAAAACTGAGAGACTAGTTTGCGTAGAAACGGACGGACAGACGGACAGACGGACATGGCTAGATCGACTCGTCTAGTCATGCTGATCAAGAATATATATTCTTTATGGGGTCGGAAACGTCTCCTTCACTTTGTTGGAAACTTCTGACTTAAATCAATATACCCTCTGCAAGGGTATACAAATGTTCATTCATATATATATATTTTCTTTTTATTTTTAAATCTTTTAATTTTTCTTATGACACGTATACTCGCAAGCTGTATTTTCGAAAGGCCCTTTACAATCTGCAGGGCACTTTGGTTTTCTAGCCTCCTTCATATCATTTTTATTTTTGTAGGCATCTAGTTCCCTATACGTGTTCTCTAATTCTTTCTTAGTTTCTACATTTTCATCCCAGGATACTGGGGTAGATTTTTCAGCAAATAGCAGCCTATTTAATTCTTTTACTTTTAAATTCAGGAAGTTCTTCTGACCTCCTCTCTTTTTTCCCGTATTATTTTTTTTCTTAGGCATTTATGTGTTAATTAATTAATTAATTAATTTTTTTTTTAAATTGTCTGATATATATGTATAAAATTTTACATGTATCCTTACCAAGGTAAAAAAAAAACAAGGAAGAACGCTATAGTCGAGTACCTCGACTATCAGATACCCGTTACTCAGCTAAATGGACCAAAGGAAAATGGAGATATGCAAGCAGCAAATGCGCCACCTACCGGCGGTAGACAGATTTAAGCGTTTTGGGCGTTAGAGTGGGCGTGGCAAAGTTTTTTTAAAATCAATCGATAGGTATTGACGAGACCAATACATTTCAGTTTAAATTTTTTATCTAGCACGAAAATTGTGGGCGCCACAGGCTTGGGCGGTTTGTGGGCGTTAGAGTGGGCGTGGCAAACTTTTTTTAGATCAATCGATAGGTATTTACGAGACCAACACATTTCAGTTAACATTTTTTATCTAGCATAAAAATTGTGGGCGCCACAGATTTGGGCGGTTTGTGGGCGTTAGAGTGGGCGTGGCATATTCGCGTAACAAACTTGCGCTGCGCTTTAGCCTACGGAATCTAAATCTCAAAACCCCGTTTCTCTATCTTTGATATTTTCCGAGATATCCGCGTTCATATTTACGATTTTTTGAAGTTTGTGGGCGGTTCGTGGGCGTTATAGTGGGCGTGGCAAACTTTTTTTTGGGTCAATCGGTAGGTATTGATGAGAACAATACATTTCAGTTAAAATTTTTATTCTAGCATCAAAACTGTAGGATCCACGGTTCTAGGCGGTTTGTGGGCGTTAGAGTGGGCGTGGCACTCTTTTGAAATAAACTTGCGCTGCGCAGGAATCTCAGGAATCTGCATGCCTAATCCCAGTATTGTAGCTCTTATAGTTTCCAAGATCTCAGCGTTCATACGGACAGACGGACAGACGGACAGACGGACAGACGGACAGACGGACATGGCTAGATCGACTCGGCTAGTGATCCTGATCAAGAATATATATACTTTATGGGGTCGGAAACGCTTCCTTCTGCCTGTTACATACTTTCCGACGAATCTAGTATACCCTTTTACTCTACGAGTAACGGGTATAATTAAGACCAGCAGCTAGAGACTGCCTGGTCTCTACAATTATTGTTTATTATAATGTTTTGCATCGCAGATGCATATAAAAATAATAAAAACAAGGAAGAACGCTATAGTCGAGTACCTCGACTATCAGATACCCGTTACTCAGCTAAAGGGACCAAAGGAAAGTGGAGATATGCAAGCAGCAAATGCGCCACCTACCGGCGGTAGACAGATTTAAGCATTGTGGGCGTTGGAGTGGGCGTGGCAAAGTTTTTTTAAATCAATCGATAGGTATTGACGAAACCAATACATTTCAGTTAAAATTTTTTATCTAGCACAAAAATTGTGGGCGCCACAGGCTTGGGCGGCTTGTGGGCGTTAGAGTGGGCGTGGCAAACTTTTTTTTAAATCAATCTATAGGAATTGACGAGACCAATACATTTCAGTTAAAATTTTATGTAGCATAAAAATTGTGGGCGCCACAGATTTGGGCGGTTTGTGGGCGTTAGAGTGGGCGTGGCATATTCGCGTAACAAACTTACGCTGCGCTCAAGCCTACGGAATCTAAATCTGAAATCCCGTTTCTCTATCTTTGATATTTTCCGAGATATCCGCGTTCATATTTACGATTTTTTGAAGTTTGTGGGCGGTTTGTGGGCGTTAAAGTGGGCGTGGAAATTTTTTTTTAAGTCAATCGGTAGGTATTGATGAGAACAATACATTTCAGTTAAAATTTTTGTTCTAGCATCAAAACTGTAGGAGCCACAGTTTTGGGCGGTTTGTGGGCGTTAGAGTGGGCGTGGCACTCTTCTGAAACAAACTTGCGCTGCGCAGGAATCTCAGGAATCTGCATGCCTAATCTCAGTATTGTAGCTCTTACAGTTTCCGAGATCTCAGCGTTCATACGGACAGACGGACAGACGGACAGACGGACATGGCTAACTCGACTCGGCTAGTGATCCTGATCAAGAATATATATACTTTATGGGGTCGGAAACGCTTCCTTCTGCCTGTTACATACTTTCCGACGAATCTAATATACCCTTTTACTCTACGAGTAACGAGTATAAAAATTT
Source organism: Drosophila subpulchrella (assembly GCF_014743375.2). NCBI lineage: Eukaryota > Metazoa > Arthropoda > Insecta > Diptera > Drosophilidae > Drosophila > Drosophila subpulchrella. Next base: position 487,655 of record NW_023665720.1, on the reverse strand, counting down.
AAGATGTGCGCTCTTGGAAGCACTGTCGGTTCACTTCTCCAGGGTCCGGCTTGGCGCGCCGAACGGGGCCGGTGCTGGCTGCACAGGCTTCTCCCTCTCCAGTGTATGTTCGGTGGTGTAGGTCGTCGTTTATACTTGTTTGTTTTCCATCGTAGGTGTAGGAGGATTTGCCATTCCTCCCACACTTCTTATCCTTTTGTAGTCTTTGGCCTATGGTTTTAGGCGGCTTTGGCTCGCACTCTTTCACACAAATGGATGTGGCGGCAATCGTTCATAACTTTCAGTTTATTTCACCTCCAACTTTGTTTTGTTTTTTTTTTTTGAGTCCAATATCGCTGTAACGGTCGCCATGTTATGTTTGCCATTATAATATTTTAATTAAAAGATTTGTCATTTGTTACAACTGCCATGGGTAGATCTTTATTTAGCAATCGTCAAAATATGAATGAATTACAGCTAGCTATTTGCGGCTGCGCTGCCTGCAAACATTGGCAGCGGCCGTCATATATATCGAAGTATATGCTCGCAATTATATTTGTGCTGGTAGCACTGAGAGCGCGAGAGAAGTTGTACATGCATGCCTTGTATGTGTCTGCACTCAGGCCATGGGGATATGCTGACACTAGCACTTCCCATAAGTTGGGCTCCGAGGCGCATTCATATTTAGGCTGGCCGCAAAAGTTTAGCGGCCGGTACTTTTGTATTTGTTTAAGTACACTGTAACACAATGTTGGTGTCGGTACAGTGGGTACTCGCTACAATGATACCTGCATACTACAGGGTACCGTCCATTGGTTTTCAACTCCGGTTAAACAAAAACAAATACTAACGTGTATATAATATAAAAAAAACAAGGGTGGGCGGGGCAAATTTTTTTTTGGATCAATCGATAGGTATTGACGAGATCAATACATTTCTGTTAAAATTTTTTGTCTAGCATTAAAATTGTGGGCGCCACAGGCTTAGACGGTTTGTGGGCGTTATAGTGGGCGTGGCATATTCGCGTGACAAAATTGCGCTGCGTACAAAGCTACGGAATCTAAATCTGAGATTCCGATTCTCTATATCTGATAGTTTCCGAGATATCCACGTTCATATTTACGATTTTTTGAAGTTTGTGGGCGGTTTGTGGGCGTTAAAGTGGGCGTGGCAAACTTTTTTTAAGTCAATCGATAGGTATTAATGAGAACAATACATTTCAGTTAAAATTTTTATTCTAGCATCAAAACTGTAGGAGCCACAGATTTGGGCGATTTGTGGGCGTTAGAGTGGGCGTGGCACTCTACTGAAACAAACTTGCGCTGCGCAGGAATCTCAGGAATCTGCATGCCTAATCCCAGTATTGTAGCACCTATTGTTTCCGAGATCGCAGCGTTCATACGGACAGACGGACAGACGGACAGACGGACAGACGGACAGACGGACATGTCTAGATCGACTCGGCTAGTGATCCTGATCAAGAATATATATACTTTATGGGGTCGGAAACGCTTCCTTCTGCCTGTTACATACTTTCCGACGAATCTAGTATACCCTTTTACTCTACGAGTAACGGGTATAACAAGGGAGATCGCTATAGTCGAGTACCTCGACTATCAGATACCCGTTACTCATCTTAAGGGACCAAAGGGAAGTGGAGATATGCAAGCAGCAAAGCAAGATTTAAATACGCCACCTACCGGCGGTAGACAGATTTAAGCGTTATGGGCGTTAGAGTGGGCGTGGCAAATTTTTTTTCGATCAATCGATAGGTATTGACGAGATCAATATTTTTCATCTAGCATAAAAATTGTGGGCGCCACAGGCTTGGTGGATTTGTGGGCGTTATAGTGGGCGTGGCATATTCGCTTAACAAAATTGCGCTGCGTACAAAGCTAAGGAATCTAAATCTGAGATTCCGATTCTCTATCTTTGATAGTTTCCGAGATATCCATGTTCATACCTATGATTTTTTGAAGTTTGTAGGCGGTTTGTGGGCGTTAAAGTGGGCGTGGCAAACTTTTTTTTGGGTCAATCGATAGGTATTGATGAGAACAATACATTTCAGTTAAAATTTTTATTCTAGCATCAAAACTGTAGGAGCCACAGTTTTGGGCGGTTTGTGGGCGTTAGAGTGGGCGTGGCACTTTGCTGAAACAAACTTGCGCTGCGCAGGAATCTCAGAAATCTGCATGCCTAACCCCAGTATTGTAGCACTTATAGTTTCCGAGATCTCAGCGTTCATACGGACAGACGGACAGACGGACAGACGGACATGGCTAAATCGACTCGGCTAGTGATCCTGATCAAGAATATATATACTTTATGGGGTCGGAAACGCTTCCTTCTGCCTGTTACATACTTTCCGACGAATCTAATATACCCTTTTACTCTACGAGTAACGGGTATAAAAACACCGAAGCTATAATTTGTTTCATATTATTTTCCCACCAATTTTCCGATCGTTCCTATGGCAGCTATTTGATATAGTCGTCCGATTTTGATAAAATTAAATTCAAAATACAAAACTAATTAACAAATGTTATTTCCAAGCGTAGGAGGTTTCATGTTGAAAAACACCGAAGCTATAATTTGTTTCATATTATCTTTCCAGAAATTTTCCTATCGTTCCTATGGCAGCTATATGATATAGTCGTCCGATTTCGATAAAATTTAATTCGAAATTCCAAAATAATTAAAAAATGTTATTTCCAAGCTTAGGAGGTTATATGCTAAAAAACATCAAAGATATAATTTTTTTCAATTTTTTTTTTCGATTATTCCTATGGGAGCTATAAGTTATAGTTGTCCGATCCGGCTGGTTCCCACTTATGTATATTCTACCTGCAAAAGATATAAGACTTTTGGGAAAGTTTTAGCCCGATAGCTTTAAAACTGAGAGACTAGTTTGCGTAGAAACGGACGGACAGACGGACAGACGGACATGGCTAGATCGACTCGTCTAGTCATGCTGATCAAGAATATATATTCTTTATGGGGTCGGAAACGTCTCCTTCACTTTGTTGGAAACTTCTGACTTAAATCAATATACCCTCTGCAAGGGTATACAAATGTTCATTCATGTATATATATTTTCTTTTTATTTTTAAATCTTTTAATTTTTCTTATGACACGTATACTCGCAAGCTGTATTTTCGAAAGGCCCTTTACAATCTGCAGGGCACTTTGGTTTTCTAGCCTCCTTCATATCATTTTTATTTTTGTAGGCATCTAGTTCCCTATACGTGTTCTCTAATTCTTTCTTAGTTTCTACATTTTCATCCCAGGATACTGGGGTAGATTTTTCAGCAAATAGCAGCCTATTTAATTCTTTTACTTTTAAATTCAGGAAGTTCTTCTGACCTCCTCTCTTTTTTCTCGTATTATTTTTTTTCTTAGGCATTTATGTGTTAATTAATTAATTAATTAATTTTTTTTTTAAATTGTCTGATATATATGTATAAAATTTTACATGTATCCTTACCAAGGTAAAAAAAAAATTAAGACCAGCAGCTAGAGACTGCCTGGTCTCTACAATTATTGTTTATTATAATGTTTTGCATCGCAGATGCATATAAAAATAATAAAAACAAGGAAGAACGCTATAGTCGAGTACCTCGACTATCAGATACCCGTTACTCAGCTAAAGGGACCAAAGGAAAGTGGAGATATGCAAGCAGCAAATGCGCCACCTACCGGCGGTAGACAGATTTAAGCATTGTGGGCGTTGGAGTGGGCGTGGCAAAGTTTTTTTAAATCAATCGATAGGTATTGACGAAACCAATACATTTCAGTTAAAATTTTTTATCTAGCACAAAAATTGTGGGCGCCACAGGCTTGGGCGGCTTGTGGGCGTTAGAGTGGGCGTGGCAAACTTTTTTTTAAATCAATCTATAGGAATTGACGAGACCAATACATTTCAGTTAAAATTTTATATCTAGCATAAAAATTGTGGGCGCCACAGATTTGGGCGGTTTGTGGGCGTTAGAGTGGGCGTGGCATATTCGCGTAACAAACTTACGCTGCGCTCAAGCCTACGGAATCTAAATCTGAAATCCCGTTTCTCTATCTTTGATATTTTCCGAGATATCCGCGTTCATATTTACGATTTTTTGAAGTTTGTGGGCGGTTTGTGGGCGTTAAAGTGGGCGTGGAAATTTTTTTTTAAGTCAATCGGTAGGTATTGATGAGAACAATACATTTCAGTTAAAATTTTTGTTCTAGCATCAAAACTGTAGGAGCCACAGTTTTGGGCGGTTTGTGGGCGTTAGAGTGGGCGTGGCACTCTTCTGAAACAAACTTGCGCTGCGCAGGAATCTCAGGAATCTGCATGCCTAATCTCAGTATTGTAGCTCTTACAGTTTCCGAGATCTCAGCGTTCATACGGACAGACGGACAGACGGACAGACGGACATGGCTAACTCGACTCGGCTAGTGATCCTGATCAAGAATATATATACTTTATGGGGTCGGAAACGCTTCCTTCTGCCTGTTACATACTTTCCGACGAATCTAATATACCCTTTTACTCTACGAGTAACGAGTATAAAAATTTAAGATGTGCGCTCTTGGAAGCACTGTCGGTTCACTTCTCCAGGGTCCGGCTTGGCGCGCCGAACGGGGCCGGTGCTGGCTGCACAGGCTTCTCCTTCTCCAGTGTATGTTCGGTGGTGTAGGTCGTCGTTTATACTTGTTTGTTTTCCATCGTAGGTGTAGGAGGATTTGCCATTCCTCCCACACTTCTTATCCTTTTGTAGTCTTTGGCCTATGGTTTTAGGCGGCTTTGGCTCGCACTCTTTCACACAAATGGATGTGGCGGCAATCGTTCATAACTTTCAGTTTATTTCACCTCCAACTTTGTTTTGTTTTTTTTTTTTGAGTCCAATATCGCTGTAACGGTCGCCATGTTATGTTTGCCATTATAATATTTTAATTAAAAGATTTGTCATTTGTTACAACTGCCATGGGTAGATCTTTATTTAGCAATCGTCAAAATATGAATGAATTACAGCTAGCTATTTGCGGCTGCGCTGCCTGCAAACATTGGCAGCGGCCGTCATATATATCGAAGTATATGCTCGCAATTATATTTGTGCTGGTAGCACTGAGAGCGCGAGAGAAGTTGTACATGCATGCCTTGTATGTGTCTGCACTCAGGCCATGGGGATATGCTGACACTAGCACTTCCCATAAGTTGGGCTCCGAGGCGCATTCATATTTAGGCTGGCCGCAAAAGTTTAGCGGCCGGTACTTTTGTATTTGTTTAAGTACACTGTAACACAATGTTGGTGTCGGTACAGTGGGTACTCGCTACAATGATACCTGCATACTACAGGGTACCGTCCATTGGTTTTCAACTCCGGTTAAACAAAAACAAATACTAACGTGTATATAATATAAAAAAAACAAGGGTGGGCGGGGCAAATTTTTTTTTGGATCAATCGATAGGTATTGACGAGATCAATACATTTCTGTTAAAATTTTTTGTCTAGCATTAAAATTGTGGGCGCCACAGGCTTAGACGGTTTGTGGGCGTTATAGTGGGCGTGGCATATTCGCGTGACAAAATTGCGCTGCGTACAAAGCTACGGAATCTAAATCTGAGATTCCGATTCTCTATATCTGATAGTTTCCGAGATATCCACGTTCATATTTACGATTTTTTGAAGTTTGTGGGCGGTTTGTGGGCGTTAAAGTGGGCGTGGCAAACTTTTTTTAAGTCAATCGATAGGTATTAATGAGAACAATACATTTCAGTTAAAATTTTTATTCTAGCATCAAAACTGTAGGAGCCACAGATTTGGGCGATTTGTGGGCGTTAGAGTGGGCGTGGCACTCTACTGAAACAAACTTGCGCTGCGCAGGAATCTCAGGAATCTGCATGCCTAATCCCAGTATTGTAGCACCTATTGTTTCCGAGATCGCAGCGTTCATACGGACAGACGGACAGACGGACAGACGGACAGACGGACATGTCTAGATCGACTCGGCTAGTGATCCTGATCAAGAATATATATACTTTATGGGGTCGGAAACGCTTCCTTCTGCCTGTTACATACTTTCCGACGAATCTAGTATACCCTTTTACTCTACGAGTAACGGGTATAACAAGGGAGATCGCTATAGTCGAGTACCTCGACTATCAGATACCCGTTACTCATCTTAAGGGACCAAAGGGAAATGGAGATATGCAAGCAGCAAAGCAAGATTTAAATACGCCACCTACCGGCGGTAGACAGATTTAAGCGTTATGGGCGTTAGAGTGGGCGTGGCAAATTTTTTTTCGATCAATCGATAGGTATTGACGAGATCAATATTTTTCATCTAGCATAAAAATTGTGGGCGCCACAGGCTTGGTGGATTTGTGGGCGTTATAGTGGGCGTGGCATATTCGCTTAACAAAATTGCGCTGCGTACAAAGCTAAGGAATCTAAATCTGAGATTCCGATTCTCTATCTTTGATAGTTTCCGAGATATCCATGTTCATACCTATGATTTTTTGAAGTTTGTAGGCGGTTTGTGGGCGTTAAAGTGGGCGTGGCAAACTTTTTTTTGGGTCAATCGATAGGTATTGATGAGAACAATACATTTCAGTTAAAATTTTTATTCTAGCATCAAAACTGTAGGAGCCACAGTTTTGGGCGGTTTGTGGGCGTTAGAGTGGGCGTGGCACTTTGCTGAAACAAACTTGCGCTGCGCAGGAATCTCAGAAATCTGCATGCCTAACCCCAGTATTGTAGCACTTATAGTTTCCGAGATCTCAGCGTTCATACGGACAGACGGACCGACGGACAGACGGACATGGCTAGATCGACTCGGCTAGTGATCCTGATCAAGAATATATATACTTCATAGGCTCGGAAACGCTTCCGTCTGCCTGTTACATACTTTCCGACGAATCTAGTATACCCTTGTACTCTACGAGTAACGGGTATAATAACTCAACTTCAATTATTGACGAAGTTTCTAACAACTTATTTACAGATGTTCAGGCCCATTGTACAGCGACTCTGCCATAGAGTAAGAATCTATATAGAGGCGCCAATTGCTCTGCCGCTCTCTTTTGGTAATTTGCCAATGATGCCTCCTGGGCGAAAGCAGATAATTTCCCTAGCTTTTTCAAAGTTCGATCGAACTTGTAATTCCTTCCCATGGTGAGTTTTATGGGAAATTATATATCTGCACCGCTCTTACTCACTGTTTTGTTTTTTTAATTAATCCAAAACGCTATTGCTGTTGCTTCGCACTTGTTGGGTGTGGTGAAAAACCGAGGTTAGCTTCAAACTTGGCCTTGAATTGGCTCTTAGCAGAGGTTGGGCAGAGGTTCGGGCAGAGCAAATGGTGTCACTATTAGTTTATTACTCTATGACTCTGCACTACAGCACCGCTCTCCCGTTGGAGCGCACAGCTTACGGATAGGCTTAAGTTATAGTTCTGTCGCCACTGAATAAGCAGCGGTCGCTCCCACAAATCGGATTATAAGGAAGTACTTGCGCGTGTGCAGTTTTTCTTATTGGGTTTCTTTTGCGCTCGCGCCTTCGAGTGTTTTTATCCCCAACAGCCGGCCCCTGCAGCAATCCGCTGCAACAACAGAGAAACCAGCCACAATGACCCGCCGCCCCGCACTTCAGCAACGACACCGCAGATCACCCCGCAGCAAAGAACATTTTGTTCCTTCGAGCCTTCTCATTGAACAGATAAATAAGTCTATCTGGTATCCACCATCCACAAAATTATTTGGTATCTTTTATTTGGTATTTATACCCGTTACTCGTAGAGTAAAGGGGTATACTATATTCGAAGAAAAGTATGTAACAGGCAGAAGGAAGCGTTTCCGACCCCATAAAGTATATATATTCTTGATCAGGATCACTAGCCGAGTCGATCTAACCATGTCCGTCTGTCCGTCTTTCTGTCTGTCTGTCCGTCCAGATGAACGCTGAGATCTCAGAAACTATAGGAGCTGGGCTTTTGAGATTTGCAATGCAGATTCCTGAGCTTCTTACGCAGCACTATGGTCCAAAATTTCGATTTCTTCTAAAAATTTACTTACAGACCTCAAACTTTGCACATATTTTTTTTTTTTAAGTAGAGTATGCAAAAAATTTTGAGTCTGTGCGACCACGCCTTCTTTAGCCTCCCATACTAAATAATTCCTAGTATTATTCTTAAAAATTAATTTTTACTCTGAATTCAGTCAAGATACTTGCATTTATATATATGTAATAAATTTTAATTAATAAATTGGTTTTTGTTTTAAACTTTTTCTTCTATTTCTTCTTCTAGTTCTATAGAGCATCCTTCGATTAGATCCTCATCAGAATTAGAATCAGATTGCACGTCCAATTCTTTTTCATTTGGGATTTTGTTTTCGGCAGACGGCAACTCCTGAAGACTTAATATTTCCTTGGGAAGAGGTTTTTTTTATGTTTTCCCTTTCTCTTACCTTTAAGCAAACACTAGATAGTAAAGGATCCGAGGAATCTATCGCCCTGTGGAATAGGTCAGGTCATTGATTCGACTATTTTTCCTTGCTTGTGAGAGTCCGTCTCTTTTGTAGATTTTATTCCGTGCTTCTGAAGCATTTTCGCCTAAGCATCCTAGTGGAACCAACGTCGTATTATTTATTTGAAAACCGTGGACTAGTACTTTGTGAATTGTTGGTGACATTGGGTACCACGGGTATTTATGCATATATAAATCAAACGTTTTCCGCAGCGCAAGTTTGTTTCAGCAGCGTGCCCCGCCCACAAACCGCCCAAAACTGTGGCTCATACAGTTTTGGTGCTAGAATAAAAATTTAGACTGAAATGTATTGTTCTCATCAATACCTATAGATTGACCCGAAAAAAAGATACCAAAAATAATACCAGTACTCTGCCGGGAGCAATAAAAATAATTAAACACCACCCACAAAATTATTTGGTTTTTTTCAATAATTGGTATTTTTGCCCGCAGATTACTTAAGATGGCAAAAACAGCACCAGTGCTCCACCAAAAAAGCCTAACTATACCTTATATCAGAAATACCAAAATAAATACTATTGTCTTTCCACGGGTGACATTAAACTCCTTTCGCACCGTTCGTGCACAGTATTATTAAGTTAAATTCCAAACCGCGACCAAGTTCCAGATATACCATTTGTTTCTTGTCGATACCTCGTTCCAGAAGTAGAAAGTGTTTCTCAACACACATTTGCACATTTTGCCATGTCCCTTAGAAGTGATAGCAAAAAATTGTTTATTCCACTTGCAGATCGCCGATATGATAGGGCAAGCTCCCTAAATTCAAGCTGTTCCTACCCAGACCTACATGTCCTCAGGCTGTCGGCTGCTTCCGTGTAATACCGAGGCTTGCTCGTAGAGATGGGGCATACGACGATAATGCACTTACTCACGGGCAAATCGCGTGTGGCGCTAGTCAAAACGATGTCACTTCCTAGACTGGAGCTGTGTGGAGCTCTACTGCTGTCCGAGGTGGCCGAAGCCATCCTTCCTAGTATGCCGATGCTGACCGCCGAGGACGCTAAGGTCATTGTTCGCGAGCTACAAAGTGCTCGAGATTCCGCGGGCTTTCCATTGAGAAAATGGACCTCCAACCACAAAGAAATATTAGCTCATATCTTAAGCGATTATCTTCTGACAACAGACTTCCTTAAGATCGACACTGAGAGCACAGCCAAAAACCCTCGGCGACGTCCGATGAGTTCTTCTCCACCAGATTTAGCAACGGAAATCTCCCCCACGGAACGCCAAGTCCTTTCCCAAATTGCCAAGCTGTTTGATCCAGCAGGCTGGCTCGCTCCATTTGTTGTGGGTGCCAAAATCTTTTTGCAAGAGATTTGGCTTCAAGATCTAGGTTGGGACGATAAACTTCCAACTGAGCTGTTCCAAAGGTGGAATAGTTTTCTCCAGAGCTATTCGGTCCTAGACCAGGTCAGAATACCACGGATTCTGTGACGCCTCGCAAAAGGCGTACGTAGTTACAATCTATGTGCACGTAGAAATGGGCTATAAGACGATGGTGCACTTGCTCACGGCCAAGACGGGTGTGGCGCCAGTCAAAACGGTGTCCCTTCCTAGGCTGGAGTTATGCGGGGCTCTCCTTTTGTTCGAGATGGCCGAAGCCATCCTTCCAAGTATGCCAAGGCTGACCTCAAAACTCCATTGTTGGACCGATTCCGTGATTGTGCTAGCATGGTTAGACAAACCAGCGTGTCATTGGACAACGTTCGTTGCCAACAGGGTGACGAAGATGACCGAGTCTACAGAGGCAGCCAGTTGGTCACACTTTCAATCCGATCACAATCCAGCTGATTTGGCTAGTCGAGTAGTTCCCTTTCAAGAGCTTGTGGATAACCCGCTTTGGAGGCATGGACCCACTTGGCAGCAACGGCCACCCGATCATTATTCCAGTCAGGGAACTGACCTGCCTGTCTATGCCGACAGAAGATGTCCTAGAGGGCTTTTCGAAGTCAGATAGAGCAATGCGTTTCTTCGCGTACGACCATCGATTGCTGCAATTGCTGCCTTCAGAGGTCCCACGACGTTGCCTGATGAATACCGCTGCTTGAATCAAAAGCGTCCTGTGTCCGCGTCAATTTCAATCCTCTCCTTGAACCCCTTTCTAGATCAGAAAGGGCTAATCAGGGCTAGCGGCCGCGTAACGGCCTCCGAAAGTTTACGTTTTGATAAACGACATTCCATAATACTCCCGGGCGAATCTTTACACTCTCGGCTACTGGTAACATTTACACATCTCATAACATTACATGGCGGTAACCAGTTAGTGGTACGTCTCGCCCGGTCCAGATACTGTGTTCCAAAAATAAAGCACTTGGTGAAGGCAGTCCTTAAGATTTCAAGTCCAGATGATGGGAATGTTTGGGGATGTTTGCGGAAAGAGCGAGTGTCATTTTTCTCGTCCTTTCACATACACAGGGATGGACTACGCTGAAAAAGCTTGTGTCATCACAAAGAGGTGTGTGTTGGTTTTCGTCTGTTTTTCTACTAAGAATTTTCTTGCCACCTGAAATACAAATTACACCGAAAGAGCTTGTGTCATCACAAAGGGGTATGGGTTAGATTTCTTCTGTTTTTCTACTAGGAAGAACTTCGTCGGCGCTGCCACCTTGCTTTCCGGAGACTTTTTTCAAGCGGTTAAGAGTCTGTGACTCATGCGTATAGTCATCAGCAGCTCGACTACCAATTTATTTTTACTTGGTGTCAGGAGCTTCAAGACTTTGGTCTATAAATCAACAGTTACGCGAAAGTATACTTTTGAAGACCTTTCGCCCTCCTAGCAAAAATCGAAGCTTGCCTAAGCTCCATACCGCTATCTCCCGTGTCAAAACATCTCACCGATCTGCTAGCGTTGAATTCAGGGCACTTTCTTGTAAGCGGACCTTTTCTGTCCGTAAAGAGAGAATCCAAATCCATTATAAACAAGACTAAAAGGCTCTCCATAATCAATTCGGCACTAGATGGTAGGATGAGTACCTTATAGAGCTCCACAAGCGCAACAAGTGGTAACTTTCTAGTAAAGAGTCGTGCGTCCTATAATCCTTAATCATCCATCATCCACGAAAGTCCTAATCATCTCTATTTGTTTTTTTTTTCATTATCCACAATTTGACCAGGGAAATGGCTCCCCACCCTTGTAGCGTTCAGGCATTGGAAAGCAGATGTACCCGAGGTATTCAATCCAACAGATGCCGAGTCTGTCGTGGAATCCATCCTCTTCGGAAGTATCAGAGGTTCCTAAAGCTGAGCGCAGAGATGCGAATGCGGGCAAAGCTTATCAATAAGTACTGCGCAAGCTGCCTCGCACGCGAGCACTCCGCAGGTAACTGTAGCGGCTACCGGTGCAAAACGTGCGACCGGAACCACCATACGCTGCTCCACATGCATGAGCTCGCTTCGCGGAAAAATTCCGGTTCCGAGCAACGGGCAGCTTCTCAGCAGCGTTCGCGTCGGCAAGGTTCGCCAACTTGCGGATCTGTGCATTCTGTAATGATGCGGATCACTATATTTACCATTGACAGAATTTTAAAAACCATACTCCTACAAATCGCCTTTACGAGGCAAAAAGACTCGCATTTTCTTAAATTGCCGGTAGACTGGTCATCAAGTGATGGAATGCAGTTTCAGTAATTTCCGTACATGCACCACACCCTGCATCACCTGGGAAATTTAGCTTCCACTTCTTCGCAAGAAACATCGCAGTCTTCAGAAGCGCTTGTGAGGAGTTCAATAACTCCTCACAAATCTCAGCAGCAGCAGCAACAGATGGCCGGCCGCTTACCAGATACGCGGCGAATACGCGTAGTATCGGCACTGCGGGAAGAGAGAGAGTTTGGAGAACTCAGTTCAAGAGAGTTTGGAGATTTTCGTTCAAGAGAGTTTGGAAAATTCAGTTCAAGAGAGTTTGGAGAGTTCACTTCAAGAGAGCTTGGAGAGATCAGTTCGGGAGAGTTTTGGAGAATTTAGTATGAGAGAGCTTGGAGAGAAAGAGAAGAGATTTTGGAGAGAAAGGGCGAAGGGTTAACGATAGATCGCCGCGCTTAGCACCCTAGTGTGGGGCCGTGTGCAGAGAGCGAAAGGTCGAACGGTAAAACCGCGGACATTGGACCCTGAAGTGGTGCCGTGCGCAGATGCCAATAATTAACGGTACCAGGAGCCCTATATAAGTGGACCCAGCGCTGGAAGCAGCATCAGTCGATCACGAGGAGTCAAACCGTCAAGATCAATCAAGATACCAAAGTGAACAGTTAGTCAACCAAATAAACCACAAGGTAGCTACAACAAGTCGAGTCGTTGGAAAAGCTGCGCCGTGGGGGCCTACAAAGAGCAAGATTGCTACGTCGAGACATTTGGGATTGGGACACCAGGAATCTTCAAATTGAGACGCAGGAAACTGAGGCTCAGAGGGCATCCCTATCAACTAGGTCCTGGCGTTACGCCTGGAGAACCCCGAGTATAACAAGCCAGAAGATAAAGCGGTCGATCCTGAAATCCTGAGTGTAACAAGCCAGGAGGGAGAGCGGTCGATCGGTACGGTCTCGAGTGGAGTTGTCCAGGAGAGCCCTACGGTTTCGAGCCGTGATGTCCCGGATCGGCGCCCGAAACTCCGAGTACCAAAAGCCATGCTACGTCCAGCCGCGCAGCCAGCACCGCCAGGAGCAGTGCGCAAGACATTGTCAACAGCAAGCCAGCCACCACATCACGACAGCCACACTACACAGAGCAAGCCACGCGGAAACGTCCCGGACAATAAGCAGAAGGGTGAGGCTAGGGTGTAACTTTCGTTTACACTAGGCGTAGAAGCGAAGTAAGGCGCGAGGCAGCTTCCTGGCGTTTAGCCTTGACTGTCCGCGCGGGCTGAGCAGAAACCCCGCACGGCTGATCCCCCTCGCGAGGCCGAGTCGTCACAAGCAGTCACCGAGTCAACGCGTCAGGGAGGAGCAGCGAGCGACCAACTTCAGGGAACCTCAAGGATCTTTAGGGAGCTACAGGACTGGAGCAACGAGGCGAGAGGTCGTCGAGACAACCAGGACCGTCGGAAGTACCGAAGGCCACAAGTGGCGATATCAAGGCTAACCAAGCTACCAAGTCATTTGTAATAATATACCCGCAATAAGCCCACTACGAACCCGTGAACCCAGTGTTTTCTCACTGAGCTACTGGACGGTCACGTTTATATAAATTTGGTGGGACGAACATACAATCTACTGAGCTAGCCGCACGAATCTCGTAGCGAGCAGACCACAAAAATCAGTTCGTTACAACATATACTGTACTTGTTGCACAGGATTTTAGTAATGATACTGTGCTCTAGCAAAAGCCAGAGTCTTAATAAAAAAAAAAGTTTTGGGGTTCTAATTTCTTGTCAAGCTCTACCCAGTCAGTCAGAGTATGCAAGGATCGCTAAACAGGTCCGCGAATAGTTCAGGTTCGACGGGGCGGAAAAACCGTTGGAGTTCCTGGAGCAGGTGGAATGGTCCGCCAACACATACGGCTTGGACTTAGACATGATTCCCCGAGCGATGCCGGAATTGCTTAAGGGAAGGGCTTTAAAGTGGTTCATCGCCAACAACAAACAATGGAAAACCTGGGCGGAGTTCATAGATAGTTTCCACACATTCTTTCTGCCGAGAGACTTCGCCAGGCTGGCGGAACAGGTGTGGCAACGGAAGCAGGGCTTCAGCGAGTAGTTCAAAGACAACATGATCGACATGCAGACGATGGTGAGACCACTTAATTATTCTGCGAAAGAGACCCTAAAGATCATCAAGGAAAATTGCAAGAATCTTCCCAAGTCTAAGAATCTTCCTAAGGTCGTACAAAGTGTCGGACCTGGACACGCTGATGATATTAGCAGATGACCACGAAGAACTCGAAAAGGAGCGGGAAGCGTTCGCGCAAGAAAACAAATTCTCAAAGACCAAGTCGGAATCACCAACGCAGGTAACATGCAGAAGATGCGAAGAGACAGGCACCCTGGAGATACGGGGAAACGACCTATGGTCGCCACCCAACCGAGTCCCACGGCAGCGGGCAACAGGCGCACCACGCGGAGGCCAATGGACACCACCACAACAGCAACAGATGCAGCCAACAAACACTGTATGGAGGCCACCATGTACAACACAAAGGCCTCGTGAAAGGCCTGTCGAAAGTGCGGCGGTCATGGAGACTGGGCGCGGGAATGTCGACACCAACGCCTGTTGTTCTGCTGGGTGTGCGGGAGAGTAGGCGTCAGGAGCGTCGAATGCTGAGAGTAGACGGGAAATGCCCAGCGATCTCAACCGCAGAGTGGCGAGCGGGGGTCGCAAGATGCTACCTCTCCAAACTAACGGGAAAGCTGATCGAGGAGGAGCAGCAGTTGTCCGCAGCGGTGACGATTGGTGGGGGCACGTGCAAGGCAATCGACACCAGCAAGCTTTATAAGCAAAGAACTGGCGGTCAACCTGGCTGCCCTCGGGAAGATTACGAGGGTACGACGGCAAATTAGGTTGACAGACGGAAGATGTGGCGGAATCGATGAACAGCTGGAGGTGGAAATCGCTTTCGGGAACAAGCGACTGAGCATGAGCCTGCTGATACTACCAGGGGTAGTGGAGTCATTGGTGTTGGGATGGAACTTTCTAACACAAGTCGGATCTGAGATTAAGTGTGCTGGACACGAAGTGATAATATCGGCCAGGAATCTACACAATGGATGGCTCGAGGAGAAGGTATCGGTGGTAGTCGTGCAACAGGCAACGATGAACGACACGATGAAATTCCTGGATGCAGAGCTATCGAGTTTCAACAACATGACGGGAACATCGAACATGGCAGAGCATCAGACCACGATGAAAGACGACAAACCAATAAAGCAACGAAAGTTCAAGGGGAGATCAATGCGAAGGTGGACGAGCTTCTCCGAATAGGATACATAGAACACTCAACAAGCCCATACAGCTCTCCCATTGTGATGGTTAAAAAAAGACGGGCAAATGGAGACTGTGCGTCGACTTTGGGCAAATCAACGCCAAGTCTATGAAGGATGCCTACCCGATGCTCCGAATAAATTATGTTCTCGACCAACTGAGGGAAGCACAATACATCAGCAGCTTGGACCTAAAGGATGCGTACTGGCAAATCCCACTGAAAGAAGACAGCAGGCAGTACACGGCGTCTTCATTCGGCGTCTGCGACCTTTCAACGGATACTGGACCGTGTGATCGGTCCCAAATCGTCGCCGCACACATTTGCTTACCAGGATGACATCATAGTGATCGGGCGCTCGCTGGAAGAACACAAGGCTGACCTGAAGGAAGTGTTCCGAAGGCTAATTGAGGCAAATCTGAGGTTAAGCCCGGAGAAATGCCAATTTTTCAGGAAAGAGCTGTTGTATCTTGGTCATCGAGTGACCAGCGAAGGAATAGGCACGGATCCGGAAAAGGTAGCAGCCATCGCCGAATTAGAACCACCAACAGTACCGACAGTACCTGGGCGAAGCATCATAGTACCGCCGGTTTGTACCTGACTTCGCAAAAATAGTCAAACCTCTCAACGACCTGCTACGCAAGGGCAATTAGTGGGTGTGGACACAGGAACATCAGACGGCGTTCGAAGAGGTGAAGGCAAGACTCGTTGCAGACCCCGTAATGGCGTGCCCGGATTTCGACAAACCATTTATCTTGCAAATTGGACGATCCGAAAGCTCAACCCGTATCTGGAAGGTTACCACTTTAAAGTAGTAACCGACCACATGGTCCTCCCTTCAGGGAGGATCGCCAGATGGGCCCTGGAGTTGCAGCAGTACGACTTAGAAATAGCCTACAGGAAAGGACAACTCAACGTGTTGGCAGACGCTTTTTCAAGGCAGCCAATACCAGAAACGCTTCGAGGGATCAAGGAGACGTCGGCGGCGGAAGCGTCTGCAGCATGCATCTGGATTCAGGAAATGCGCGATAAAATAAGGTCCCGGCCGCAAAAGTATCCGGACTACGTGATGGAGGGTAACACCCTGTACAGGAATATACCTCATAGAGCGGGCAGCGAGGATGTCGCAACATGGAAGATTTGCGTCCCGAAAGCTCTACGGGAAAGGAGAACCACGACTCACCGGCGGCTGGCCACGTAGGAAGCCGAAAGGCAATAGCACGTCTGGCAGCCCGGTATTACTGGCCAGGAATGCATAGAGACGCCCGAGCCCACGTGCGAGGATGCGAGACATGCATGAGATTTAAGCCGAATCAGATGGAGATGGCTGGGAAAATGCTGACGCAGGTGCCAGAGGAACCATGGGCTACGGTATGTGCGGACTTCGTCGGACCCCTGCCGCACAGTTTGCCAGCAAAATTTTCAAGAGTTTCCTAGCGGAAATGGGAACCGAGGAGGAACAGGAGGATTAGGCCAACAAACTCAGGGAAATCTTCGGAATCTGGAGAGAGCCTCCCAGGATCAGGCTCGGCATTATAACTTGAGGAGGCAATAAACGCCAGCGGTGGGTGAAGTCGTGGCTCCAAGATACGACGGACCTTACCAAGTCATGGGTTTTGCGTCACCAGTAATCTGCAAAATACGACACGTAAACACAAAGAAAGAGCGGACCATCCACGTAAGCGAGCTGAAACAACAAACGGAAAACACAAGCGTGCGGCTACAACAAGCAGACACAACCGACGCAAAACAACATTGAAACTCCAAGGATTCTCAAAGGATACGACGAAAGAGTCCAAGGATAACTCCAAGGATCCTCAAAGGAACACACTCCAAGGATAACTCCAAGGATTCTCAAAGGATACTACGAAAAGAGTCCAAGGATAACTCCAAGGATTCTCAAAGGATACTGCAAGAGAGTCCAAGGATAACTATTGTCAAAGGATGCGACGAAAGAGTCCAAGGATAACTCCAAGGATCCTGAAAGGATACTACGAACACACTCCAATGATAACTGCAAGGACTCGCAAGGAATACTACGAAGTGACTCCGAGGAAACTCCAGGGACTCGCGAAGGATACTACGAAATAGCTACAAGGACACGATAAGATAAATCCAAGGAAACTCCAAGGATACTACAGGTCAACTACAAAGGAGCAAATAAATACGAGAACTACAAGAGCACAAAGGGAGCAGACAAGGGCGTCCAAAGACTCGATGGGTACTGATCGGAGAACACGCATCAGCAGTCTGCCGCAGGAAGGGGGAAGACGGCACAAATCAAAGAGCTGTACCGTAGATCTGGGTAGGAAGGAGAGGCCGAAGGAAATAAAAAAGGAAAAACGCTATAGTCCAGTACCTCGACTATCAGATACCCGTTACTCAACTAAAGGGCCCAAAGGGAAATGGAGATATGCAAGCAGCAAAGCGAGATTGAAATGCGCCACCTACCGGCGGTAGGCAGATTTAAGCGTTAAGGGCGTTAGAGTGGGCGTGGCAAATTATTGTTTAATCAATTGATAGGTATTGACGAGACCAATACATTTCAGTAAAAAAATTTTATCTAGCATGAAAATTGTGGGCGCCACAGGCTTGGGCGGTTTGTGGACGTTAGGGTGGGCGTGGCATATTCACGTTACAAACTTGCGCTGCGTACAAGGCTACGGAATGTAAATTTTAGATCTTTGATAGTTTGCGAGATATCGACGTACATATTTACGATTTTTTGAAGTTTGTGGGCGGCTTGTGGGCATTAGAGTGGGCGTGGCAAACTTTTTTTAGGTCAATGAATAGGTATTGATAAGAACAATGCATTTCAGTTAAAATTTTTATTCTAGCATCAAAACTGTAGGAGCGTGGGCGTGGCACTCTGCTGAAACAAACTTGCGCTGCTTAAGAAGCTCAGGATTCTTCATGCCAAATCCAAATAGCCTAGCTCTTATAGTTTCCGAGATCTCAGCGTTCATCCGGACGGACGGACAGACGGACATGGCTAGATCGACTCGGCTAGAATATATATACTTTATGGGGTCGGAAACGTTTCCTTCTGCCTCTTACATACTTTCCGACGAATCTAATATACCCTTTTACCCTACGAGTAACGGGTAATAAAATATTGATTATCGCCCACTGCCGGTCGCGTCCTGCCAAAAGAAGCCGTTAACCAGTTAGCCCAGACCCAGATCCAGATCGAAATGCCCAGGTGGTGGCGTTCCAGTGGTCGCCAAGGAAAGCGATGTGCCTCCCGCGAAAAAGGCAACCCACAAGGTAAGCGACTCCTCTGCCATAGCCTCTGCCAGCGCCAGCATCGCCTCGACCACGCCCCCGCCCGCCCAGGACGACGCCGAGGAGGCGGAACTGCTGGAGCAGTGGGCAACACGATGTTCAGCAGTCGGTTCATCCTGCAGACGGTGTTGAAATTGGTAGAGCTGCAGCCGGAATCGCCACTGGAACAGCAGCTGTAGGACGATATGTGCACACATGTCGGTGTCCCCCGAGGTGGTCACTCTGCTGCTGGAAAACGAGGCCATCGATTCGATCATTTACTCCCTAATGGCCGGCTGTGAGGATGTGCGCCAGCCAAGGCAACATTGAATCTGAAGCCTTGGGCGCAGTCTTTCTTGTTCCGGAGCTCTGCGATGGCGTCAATAGCGCCTTCCTGCGACCCATGCGCGATGATCAGGCCAAGCTAGCCGATGAGTGATGGGCAAAAGAGAAAAAAGGATGAGAGAGAAAAAAACTTTTAAGAAATTCGGAAACTTACCCATGAAAGTTGCAAAATCACCATGAGCCAGGGAAGGGGGCGTCTCGATAGGCGATCGATTGGCACTGGACGATAGTGCGGTCGATCGAGTATCGATGTCCTAGTGGGAACAGATGGAGGAACGGCGCGGGAGATTTAAAGTTGCCTTTTGTTCGAGATGGCCGAAGCCATCCTTCGAAGTATGCCAGGGCTGACCTCAAAACTCCATTGTTGGACCGATTCCGTGATTGTGCTAGCATGGTTAGCCAAACCAGCGTGTCATTGGACAACGTTCGTTGCCAACAGGGTGACGAAGATCGCCGAGTCCACAGAGGCAGCCAGTTGGTCACACTTTCAATCCGATCACAATCCAGCTGATTTGGCTAGTCGAGTAGTTCCCTTTCAAGAGCTTGTGGATAACCCGCTTTGGAGGCATGGACCCACTTGGCAGCAACGGCCACCCGATCATTATTCCAGTCAGGGAACTGACCTGCCTGTCTATGCCGACAGAAGATTTCCTAGAGGGCTTTCGAAGTCAGATAGAGCAATGCGTTTCTTCGCGTACGACCATCGATTGCTGCAATTGCTGCCTTCAGAGGTCCCACGACGTTGCCTGATGAATACCGCTGCTTGAATCAAAAGCGTCCTGTGTCCGCGTCAATTTCAATCCTCTCCTTGAACCCCTTTCTAGATCAGAAAGGGCTAATCAGGGCTAGCGGCCGCGTAACGGCCTCCGAAAGTTTACGTTTTGATAAGCTCCATACCGCTATCTCCCGTGTCAAAACATCTCACCGATCTGCTAGCGTTGAATTCAGGGCACTTTCTTGTAAGCGGACCTTTTCTGTCCGTAAAGAGAGAATCCAAATCCATTATAAACAAGACTAAAAGGCTCTCCATAATCAATTCGGCACTAGATGGTAGGATGAGTACCTTATAGAGCTCCACAAGCGCAACAAGTGGTAATTTCCCACAGAGAGTCTTCACGTCGGCGACATGGTCGTCATCATGGACGAAAATCTGCCCTCGAATGAGTGGCGACTCGATAGAATAGACTCTGTCTTCCCGAGAGCCGATGGCAACGTCCGCGTAGTCGACATACTTACGGCACGCGGCATTGTCAAACATCCAGTGACCAAAGTGGGGCTTCTTCCAGGAGAGCCTTCCAAAACTTTCTAGTAAAGAGTCGTGCGTCCTATAATCCTTAATCATCCATCATCCACGAAAGTCCTAATCATCTCTATTTGTTTTTTTTTTTCATTATCCACAATTTGACCAGGGAAACGGCTACCCACCCTTGTAGCGTTCAGGCATTGGAAAGCAGATGTACCCGAGGTATTCAATCCAACAGATGCCGAGTCTGTCGTGGAATCCATCCTCTTCGGAAGTATCAGAGGTTCCTAAAGCTGAGCGCAGAGATGCGAATGCGGGCAAAGCTTATCAATAAGTACTGCGCAAGCTGCCTCGCACGCGAGCACTCCGCAGGTAACTGTAGCGGTTACCGGTGCAAAACGTGCGACCGGAACCACCATACGCTGCTCCACATGCATGAGCCCGATTAGCGGAAAAATTCCGGTTCCGAGCAACGGGCAGCTTCTCAGCAGCGTTCGCGTCGGCAAGGTTCGCCAACTTGCGGATCTGTGCATTCTGTAATGATGCGGGTCACTATATTTACCATTGACAGAATTTTAAAAACCATACTCCTACAAATCGCATTTACGAGGCAAAAAGACTCGCATTTTCTTAAATTGCCGGTAGACTGGTCATCAAGTGATGGAATGCAGTTTCAGTAATTTCCGTACATGCACCACACCCTGCATCACCTGGGAAATTTAGCTTCCACTTCTTCGCAAGAAACATCGCAGTCTTCAGAAGCGCTTTTGAGGAGTTCAATAACTCCTCACAAATCTCAGCAGCAGCAGCAACAGATGGCCGGCCGCTTACCAGATACGCGGCGAATACGCGTAGTATCGGCACTGCGGGAAGAGAGAGAGTTTGGAGAACTCAGTTCAAGAGAGTTTGGAGATTTTCGTTCAAGAGAGTTTGGAAAATTCAGTTCAAGAGAGTTTGGAGAGTTCACTTCAAGAGAGCTTGGAGAGATCAGTTCGGGAGAGTTTTGGAGAATTTAGTATGAGAGAGCTTGGAGAGAAAGAGAAGAGATTTTGGAGAGAAAGAGCGAAGGGTTAACGATAGATCGCCGCGCTTAGCACCCTAGTGTGGGGCCGTGTGCAGAGGGCGAAAGGTCGAACGGTAAAACCGCGGACATTGGACCCTGAAGTGGTGTCGTGCGCAGATGCCAATAATTAACGGTACCAGGAGCCCTATATAAGTGGACCCAGCGCTGGAAGCAGCATCAGTCGATCACGAGGAGTCAAATCGTCAAGATCAATCAAGATACCAAAGTGAACAGTCAGTCAACCAAATAAACCACAAGGTAGCTACAACAAGTCGAGTCGTTGGAAAAGCTGCGCCGTGGGGGCCTACAAAGAGCAAGATTGCTACGTCGAGACATTCGGGATTGGGATACCAGGAATCTTCAAATTGAGACGCAGGAAACTGAGGCTCAGAGGGCATCACACGGCTGGGTCAAGGCGGTCGATTTATCCCTATCAACTAGGTCCTGGCGTTACGCCTGGAGAACCCCGAGTATAACAAGCCAGAAGATAAAGCGGTCGATCAGTACGGTCTCGAGTGGAGTTGTCCAGGAGAGCTTTACGGTTTCGACTCGTGAGATCCCGGAGCGGCGTGCCCAAATCCTGAGTGTAACAAGCCAGGAGGGAGAGCGGTCGATCGGTACGGTCTCGAGTGGAGTTGTCCAGGAGAGCCCTACGGTTTCGAGCCGTGATGTCCCGGATCGGCGCCCGAAACTCCGAGTACCAAAAGCCATGCTACGTCCAGCCGCGCAGCCAGCACCGCCAGGAGCAGTGCGCAAGACATTGTCAACAGCAAGCCAGCCACCACATCACGACAGCCACGCTACACAGAGCAAGCCACGCGGAAACTTCCCGGACAATAAGCAGAAGGGTGAGGCTAGGGTGCAACTTTCGTTTACACTAGGCGTAGAAGCGAAGTAAGGCGCGAGGCAGCTTCCTGGCGTTTAGCCTTGACTGTCCGCGCGGGCTAGCAGAAACCCCGCACGGCTGATCCCCCTCGCGAGGCCGAGTCGTCACAAGCAGTCACCGAGTCAACGCGTCAGGGAGGAGCAGCGAGCGACCAACTTCAGGGAACCTCAAGGATCTTTAGGGAGCTACAGGACTGGAGCAACGAGGCGAGAGGTCGTCGAGACAACCAGGACCGTCGGAAGTACCGAAGGCCACAAGTGGCGATATCAAGGCTAACCAAGCTACCAAGTCATTTGTAATAATATACCCGCAATAAGCCCACTACGATCCCGTGAACCCAGTGTTTTCTCACTGAGCTACTGGACGGTCACGTTTATATAAATTTGGTGGGACGAACATACAATCTACTGAGCTAGCCGCACGAATCTCGTAGCGAGCAGACCACAAAAATCAGTTCGTTACAACATATACTGTACTTGTTGCACAGGATTTTAGTAATGATACTGTGCTCTAGCAAAAGCCAGAGTCTTAATAAAAAAAAAGTTTTGGGGATCTAATTTCTTGTCAAGCTCTACCCAGTCAGTCAGAGTATGCAAGGATCGCTAAACAGGTCCGCGAATAGTTCAGGTTCGACGGGGCGGAAAAACCGTTGGAGTTCCTGGAGCAGGTGGAATGGTCCGCCAACACATACGGCTTGGACTTAGACATGATTCCCCGAGCGATGCCGGAATTGCTTAAGGGAAGGGCTTTAAAGTGGTTCATCGCCAACAACAAACAATGGAAAACCTGGGCGGAGTTCATAGATAGTTTCCACACATTCTTTCTGCCGAGAGACTTCGCCAGGCTGGCGGAACAGGTCTGGCAACGGAAGCAGGGCTTCAGCGAGTCGTTCAAAGACAACATGATCGGCATGCAGACGATGGTGAGACCACTTAATTATTCTGCGAAAGAGACCCTAAAGATCATCAAGGAAAATTGCACCCCAAGTCTAAGAATCTTCCTAAGGTCGTACAAAGTGTCGGACCTGGACACGCTGATGATATTAGCAGATGACCACGAAGAACTCGAAAAGGAGCGGGAAGCGTTCGCGCAAGAAAACAAATTCTCAAAGACCAAGTCGGAATCACCAACGCAGGTAACATGCAGAAGATGCGAAGAGACAGGCACCCTGGAGATACGGGGAAACGACCTATGGTCGCCACCCAACCGAGTCCCACGGCAGCGGGCAACAGGCGCACCACGCGGAGGCCAATGGACACCACCACAACAGCAACAGATGCAGCCAACAAACACTGTATGGAGGCCACCATGTACAACACAAAGGCCTCGTGAAAGGCCTGTCGAAAGTGCGGCGGTCATGGAGACTGGGCGCGGGAATGTCGACACCAACGCCTGTTGTTCTGCTGGGTGTGCGGGAGAGTAGGCGTCAGGAGCGTCGAATGCTGAGAGTAGACGGGAAATGCCCAGCGATCTCAACCGCAGAGTGGCGAGCGGGGGTCGCAAGATGCTACCTCTCCAAACTAACGGGAAAGCTGATCGAGGAGGAGCAGCAGTTGTTCGCAGCGGTGACTATTGGTGGGGGCACGTGCAAGGCAATCGACACCAGCAAGCTTTATAAGCAAAGAACTGGCGGTCAACCTGGCGGCCCTCGGGAAGATTACGAGGGTACGACGGCAAATTAGGTTGACAGACGGAAGATGTGGCGGAATCGATGAACAGCTGGAGGTGGAAATCGCTTTCGGGAACAAGCGACTGAGCATGAGCCTGCTGATACTACCAGGGGTAGTGGATTCATTGGTGTTGGGATGGAACTTTCTAACACAAGTCGGATCTGAGATTAAGTGTGCTGGACACGAAGTGATAATATCGGCCAGGAATCTACACAATGGATGGCTCGAGGAGAAGCTATCGGTGGTAGTCGTGCAACAGGCAACGATCAGACCACGATGAAAGACGACAAACCAATAAAGCAACGAATAGATACATAGAACACTCAACAAGCCCATACAGCTCTCCCATTGTGATGGTTAAAAAAAGATGGGCAAATGGAGACTGTGCGTCGACTTTGGGCAAATCAACGCCAAGTCTATGAAGGATGCCTACCCGATGCTCCGAATAAATTATATTCTCGACCAACTGAGGGAAGCACAATACATCAGCAGCTTGGACCTAAAGGATGTGTACTGGCAAATCCCACTGAAAGAAGACAGCAGGCAGTACACGGCGTCTTCATTCGGCGTCTGCGACCTTTCAACGGATACTGGACCGTGTGATCGGTCCCAAATCGTCGCCGCACACATTTGCTTACCAGGATGACATCATAGTGATCGGGCGCTCGCTGGAAGAACACAAGGCTGACCTGAAGGAAGTGTTCCGACGGCTAAATGAGGCAAATCTGAGGTTAAGCCCGGAAAAATGCCAATTTTTCAGGAAAGAGCTGTTGTATCTTGGTCATCGAGTGACCAGCGAAGGAATAGGCACGGATCCGGAAAAGGTAGCAGCCATCGCCGAATTAGAACCACCAACAGTACCGACAGTACCTGGGCGAAGCATCATAGTACCGCCGGTTTGTACCTGACTTCGCAAAAATAGTCAAACCTCTCAACGACCTGCTACGCAAGGGCAATTAGTGGGTGTGGACACAGGAACATCAGACGGCGTTCGAAGAGGTGAAGGCAAGACTCGTTGCAGACCCCGTAATGGCGTGCCCGGATTTCGACAAACCATTTATCTTGCAAATTGGACGATCCGAAAGCTCAACCCGTATCTGGAAGGTTACCACTTTAAAGTAGTAACCGACCACATGGTCCTCCCTTCAGGGAGGATCGCCAGATGGGCCCTGGAGTTGCAGCAGTACGACTTAGAAATAGCCTACAGGAAAGGACAACTCAACGTGTTGGCAGACGCTTTTTCAAGGCAGCCAATACCAGAAACGCTTCGAGGGATCAAGGAGACGTCGGCGGCGGAAGCGTCTGCAGCATGCATCTGGATTCAGGAAATGCGCGAAAAAATAAGGTCCCGGCCGCAAAAGTATCCGGACTACGTGATGGAGGGTAACACCCTGTACAGGAATATACCTCATAGAGCGGGCAGCGAGGATGTCGCAACATGGAAGATTTGCGTCCCGAAAGCTCTACGGGAAAGGAGAACCACGACTCACCGGCGGCTGGCCACGTAGGAAGCCGAAAGGCAATAGCACGTCTGGCAGCCCGGTATTAGTGGCCAGGAATGCATAGAGACGCCCGAGCCCACGTGCGAGGATGCGAGACATGCATGAGATTTAAGCCGAATCAGATGCAGATGGCTGGGAAAATGCTGACGCAGGTGCCAGAGGAACCATGGGCTACGGTATGTGCGGACTTCGTCGGACCCCTGCCGCACAGTTTGCCAGCAAAATTTTCAAGAGTTTCCTAGCGGAAATGGGAACCGAGGAGGAACAGGAGGATTAGGCCAACAAACTCAGGGAAATCTTCGGAATCTGGAGAGAGCCTCCCAGGATCAGGCTCGGCATTATAACTTGAGGAGGCAATAAACGCCAGCGGTGGGTGACGTCGTGGCTCCAAGATACGACGGACCTTACCAAGTCATGGGTTTTGCGTCACCAGTAATCTGCAAAATACGACACGTAAACACAAAGAAAGAGCGGACCATCCACGTAAGCGAGCTGAAACAACAAACGGAAAACACAAGCGTGCGGCTACAACAAGCAGACACAACCGACGCAAAACAACATTGAAACTCAAAGGATTCTCAAAGGATACGACGAAAGAGTCCAAGGATAACTCCAAGGATCCTCAAAGGAACACACTCCAAGGATAACTCCAAGGATTCTCAAAGGATACTACGAAAAGAGTCCAAGGATAACTCCAAGGATTCTTAAAGGATACTGCAAGAGAGTCCAAGAATAACTATTGTCAAAGGATGCGACGAAAGAGTCCAAGGATAACTCCAAGGATCCTGAAAGGATACTACGAACACACTCCAATGATAACTGCAAGGACTCGCAAGGAATACTACGAAGTGACTCCGAGGAAACTCCAGGGACTCGCGAAGGATACTACGAAATAGCTACAAGGACACGATAAGATAAATCCAAGGAAACTCCAAGGATACTACAGGTCAACTACAAAGGAGCAAATAAATACGAGAACTACAAGAGCACAAAGGGAGCAGACAAGGGCGTCCAAAGACTCGATGGGTACTGATCGGAGAACACGCATCAGCAGTCTGCCGCAGGAAGGGGGAAGACGGCACAAATCAAAGAGCTGTACCGTAGATCTGGGTAGGAAGGAGAGGCCGAAGGAAATAAAAAAGGAAAAACGCTATAGCCCAGTACCTCGACTATCAGATACCCGTTACTCAGCTAAAGGGCCCAAAGGGAAATGGAGATATGCAAGCAGCAAAGCGAGATTTAAATGCGCCACCTACCGGCGGTAGGCAGATTTAAGCGTTAAGGGCGTTAGAGTGGGCGTGGCAAATTATTGTTTAATCAATCGATAGGTATTGACGAGACCAATACATTTCAGTAAAAAAATTTTATCTAGCATGAAAATTGTGGGCGCCACAGGCTTGGGCGGTTTGTGGACGTTAGGGTGGGCGTGGCATATTCACGTTACAAACTTGCGCTGCGTACAAGGCTACGGAATGTAAATTTTAGATCTTTGATAGTTTGCGAGATATCGACGTACATATTTACGATTTTTTGAAGTTTGTGGGCGGCTTGTGGGCATTAGAGTGGGCGTGGCAAACTTTTTTTAGGTCAATGAATAGGTATTGATGAGAACAATGCATTTCAGTTTAAATTTTTATTCTAGCATCAAAACTGTAGGAGCGTGGGCGTGGCACTCTGCTGAAACAAACTTGCGCTGCTTAAGAAGCTCAGGATTCTTCATGCCAAATCCAAATAGCCTAGCTCTTATAGTTTCCGAGATCTCAGCGTTCATCCGGACGGACGGACAGACGGACATGGCTAGATCGACTCGGCTAGAATATATATACTTTATGGGGTCGGAAACGTTTCCTTCTGCCTCTTACATACTTTCCGACGAATCTAATATACCCTTTTACCCTACGAGTAACGGGTAATAAAATATTGATTATCGCCCACTGCCGGTCGCGTCCTGCCAAAAGAAGCCGTTAACCAGTTAGCCCAGACCCAGATCCAGATCGAAATGCCCAGGTGGTGGCGTTCCAGTGGTCGCCGAGGAAAGCGATGTGCCTCCCGCGAAAAATGCAACCCACAAGGTAAGCGACTCCTCTGCCATAGCCTCTGCCAGCGCCAGCATCGCCTCGACCACGCCCCCGCCCGCCCAGGACGACGCCGAGGAGGCGGAACTGCTGGAGCAGTGGGCAACACGATGTTCAGCAGTTGGTTCATCCTGCACACGGTGTTGAAATTGGTAGAGCTGCAGCCGGAATCGCCACTGGAACAGCAGCTGTAGGACGATATGTGCACACATGTCGGTGTCCCCCGAGGTGGTCACTCTGCTGCTGGAAAACGAGGCCATCGATTCGATCATTTACTCCCTAATGGCCGGCTGTGAGGATGTGCGCCAGCCAAGACAACATTGAATCTGAAGCCTTGGGCGCAGTCTTTCTTGTTCCGGAGCTCTGCGATGGCGTCAATAGCGCCTTCCTGCGACCCATGCGCGATGATCAGGCCAAGCTAGCCGATGAGTGATGGGCAAAAGAGAAAAAAGGATGAGAGAGAAAAAAACTTTTAAGAAATTCGGAAACTTACCCATGAAAGTTGCAAAATCACCATGAGCCAGGGAAGGGGGCGTCTCGATAGGCGATCGATTGGCACTGGACGATAGTGCGGTCGATCGAGTATCGATGTCCTAGTGGGAACAGATGGAGGAACGGCGCGGGAGATTTAAATTTGCTACGAGGAGGACAACCAGCGCTGTAGAAACTCAATGGAGTTAAAAGCGTCGAGGGAGCATCGAGGGAGCAACGAGGGAGCGCCCTAGGAATCGGCAGGAGCATCACAAGGACTCGAAGGCTAGGATGTGCAAGGAAACGCCGGAGAGTAGGACCGACTTTTTAAATGTTTCCCGAAGTAAGGGGGGAATGTGAGGAGTTGAATAACTCCCCATATATCTAAGCAGCAGCAGCAACAGATGGCGGGCCGCTTACCAGATACGCGGCGAATACGCGGGAAGAGAGAGAATTTGGAGAACTCAGTTCAAGAGAGCTTGGAGAATTCCGTTCAAGAGAGTTTTAAGAATTCAGTTCAAGAGAGTTTGGCAGTTCACTTCAAGAGAGCTTAGAGAATTCGGTTCAGGAGAGTTTTGGAGAATTTTGTACGAGAGAGCTTGGAGAATTCGGGTCAAGAGATTTTGGAGAGTACGAGGAAAGAGAGTTTGGAGAGAAAGAGCGAAGGGTTAAAGGTATATCGCCGCGCTTAGCACCCTAGTGTGGGGCCGTGTGCAGAGGGCGAAAGGTCGAACGGTAAAACCGCGGACATTGGACCCTGAAGTGGTGCCGTGCGCAGATGCCAAGAATTAACGGTACCAGGAGCCCTATATAAGTGGACCCAGCGCTGAAAGCAGCATCAGTCGATCACGAGGAGTCAAACCGTCAAGATCAATCAAGATACCAAAGTGAACAGTCAGTCAACCAAATAAACCACAAGGTAGCAACAACAAGTCGAGTCGTTGGAAAAGCTGCGCCGTGGGAGCCTACAAAGAGCAAGATTGCTACGTCGAGACATTCGGGATTGGGATACCAGGAATCTTCGACTTGAGACGCAGGAAACTGAGGCTCAGAGGGCATCACACGGCTTGGTCAAGGCGGTCGGTTTATCCCTATCAACTAAGTCCTATCAACCTTACGCCTGGAGAATCCCGAGTATAACAAGCCAGAAGGGAGAGCGGTCGATCGGTACGGTCTCGAGTGGAGTTGTCCAGGAGAGCGCTACGGTTACGACCCGTGAAGTCCCGGATCGGCGTAAGCCCGAAACTCCGAGTACCAAAAGCCATGCTACGTCCAGCCGCGCAGCCAGCACCGCAAGAGCAGTGCGCAAGACATTGTCAACATCAAGCCAGGCACCACATCACGACAGCAACGCTACACAGAGCAAGCCACGCGGAAACGTCCCGGACAATAAGCAGAAGGGTGAGGCTAGGGTGGAACGTTCCTTTACACTAGGCATAGAAGCGAAGTAAAGTGCGAGGCAGCTTCCTGGCGTTTGGCCTTGACTGTCCGCGCGGGCTGAGCAGAAGCCCCAGTGGGACCATCCGGGACAGAGCAAGGGACAGGCGGCGGTGTGTCGAAAGGAGTGATCCTGGAGAGCGCAGCTTCTGTTCACCCTAGTCTGAGAACGGTGACGCTTCCCTAAGCCCGCACGGCTGATCCCCCTCGCGAGTCCGAGTCGTCACAAGCAGTCACCGAGTCAACGCGTCGGAGACGAGCAGCGAGCGACCAACTTCAGGAAGCCTCAAGAATCTGCAGGGAGCTACAGGACTGGAGCAACGAGGCGAATGGTCGTCGAGACAACCAGGACCGTCGGAAGTACCGAAGGCAACAAGTGGCGATATCAAGGCCAACCAATCTACCAAGTTATTTGTAATTATATACCAGTAATAAACCCACTACGAACCCGTGAATTCTGTGCTTTCTCACTGAGCTACTGGGCGATCAAGTTTATATAAATTTGGTGGGACGAACACACAATCTACTGAGCTAGCCGCACGAATCTCGTAGCGAGCAGACCACAAAAATCAGTTCGTTACAACATATACTGTACTTGTTGCACAGGATTTTAGTAATCATACTGTGCTATTAGCTAAAGCCAGCGTTTTAGAAAAAAGAAAACGTTTTGGGGTTCTTATTTCTTGTCAAGCTTTACTCGATTAGTGCTCTCAGCTGCACCTAATAACATCCCGATTAGCAAACCAGCTTAAAATAAAAAAGACAATGACTTTAGCAACTGTAACAGGGATAGGAGATTCTAATTTTGTGACGGATGGTCACTTGGATAATATTACAATGCAGACAGGAACGTCCGAATACTCAGTTAACATACCTTAAAATATACAGTTAGCTGAAACCCAAGTTCTATCCTCTCCACCATGTGGACCTCTTATTTGGAGCCAGCCTTTTCTACGTGCTGTTGTGCGTTGGGCAAATCCAAATTCAAAGGACTCGCCTGAGTTGGGTTGTTTTTGGAGGTCATGGGCTCTCCCATGGCTCCTTCTTAATGTCGTCTCATGATCTACCCTACGCTAATAAGGAGAATAGTTTGGATCGGTTAGGTGATCTTCTTCGACCATTTTGGAAAGTGGAAAGCTGCGCCGAGCCAATTAAACGGGCTACAGAGGTAAAGTTAGACTGTGAGGCACACTTTGTAAGGCAAGTCGATCGTTTGCCAGCTGGTGATTATTCTGTTCGATTTCCGCGCAAAATTGAATCTTAATCTCTTCGGAGAGTCCTACCAGCAAGCTCATCGTAGATTCTTGTCCCTTGAGAAAAAGCTGGATCGTCGGCTAGCCTTGAAGGCTCAATATGCGGCATTCATAAACTAATATCCCGATTAAGGGCACATGTCATTAGTCTCTGTCGCTGACATCGAGTCGTGCCGATTCTTCTTGCCTCGTCATTGCGTCATAGAGGAAGATAGTTCCACTACAAAACTTCGCATAGTTTTCGTATGGCGGGTCCCGTAAATCAGCATAAACTGTTCCAGATTCTTCTTCGGCTTCGTTCACACCCAGTAGCAATCACAGAAGGTATTTGCAAAATGTACCGTTGTGTTAGGGCTTGCGAGGAGGAAACCTATTTGCAATGCATTCTGTGGAGGGATTCTCCTTAGGACCTTTTGCGGGTGTTCAAGCTAGACACAGTTACTTATGAAACGAAACCAGCATAATTTCTGGCTGTATGAACTATGCACAAGTTGTCAGCAGACGAGCAGACAGCGTTTCCACTTGGGGCTGAGGAACTGCTTCGCGATTGATGACCTGATATCTGGAGCCAAATCTAAGAAAGAGACTGTCATTATCATGGGTCAGACATCCAAAATTCCAGCCAAGGAATATTTTAAACTTAGAAAGTGGTGCTAGAAAGTGCCAGTTGTTTTGGATGGAGTTGGTAAAGATGAAAAGAAGTCGTACTTAAAGTTTGATTATGGCACTGATCTAAAGTCAAGGGTAGCGCCTCTAAAAACGCTCACTTTGCCTAAACTAGAACTTTGTGGTGCTGATCGCAGAAATATCTGACACGAATGTAATTGCTAATGAGACTTCGCCGTTGCGTTTTCAAACCGAGTTGCTGCCATGCAAGAGCTAACTGAGTCCAGCTGACATTCTGTCCCGATGTGCTTTCCCACTAAACTGAACGAGTCTCCTTTTATGGGCTCATGGACCTGCATTTCTTTGTGGCTCCAAGGCTGACTGGCCGCCCTAATTCATCGCTGAAAAGCCACCACTTGAGCTTCGCCAAAGGATTCTGCTTATAAAGTCTCCATACGAAGACATACTAACCAGCTCCAAATTAGCTAGAACTTTTGCTGCGCTTCAAAGAGTGTTTGGATACATCTATAGGTTTAGTAATCGCATCCGTTACCCCATGCTCACGGTGGCCAATCTTCGAAATGGTACTCAGCTGTTGCTTCGTCTTGTCCAGCGCTCTCATTTGTGGAACGACATAAAATCGTTACAGTCGAAGGGAGCCACGGAGTCATTTGGTCACTAGGGCCATCATTACTCACTTTCATGAACGCAATTTGCACACTGGTCCGCGAGCACAACTGGGCATAGTTTGATCCCAATATTGGCCTTGAACGGTTGTTTCAGACGACTCAGAGAAACAGTGGACAACAGCAGTTTTAACAACGAATGTTACAATACTGATGCTAGTGTTAGCAACACAACAAGATGAAGAAGACATCAAGGAGAAGCTGGTCCCGTTTTTAAAACCGATATTTTTCTATACCTTAATTTGTAAAACTAAACATATCATTAAGTCAAAGATTAAACGTATACAACTGAATACAACTGGTGAGGCTTGACATCTTTCTGTGTTTTATTATAAAGTGTGTCAAAGACCCCCAGAGTAGACTTCTTCAACTTTGACGATCGGGTGCGAATTGTCACAACATTTTGGTGGCCCATGAGGGAAACATACACTCATAACTTCATCAGCTTCCAATAGTTGTAAACTTACTTCAATCTTGGTGTTTACTTTTTTGCAAATCTATTATTAATTAAAACCAGCAAATTTACGCAACATTTGCCACGTGCGAGTAACGGAGGAAAAAAAAACTCAAAGAGAATAGAGGATTCAACCGGCGGATTCAACAAGCTCAAAAAGCTTTCAAAACAATTTTACACAAATCATCAAGCGCTAATTTTTCAGCAAAGTCAACGCGCGCATCCATATTTTGCGGATGCTGTTAAAAACAATTTTGAGCAAGCATACAGCCAAATTTATTGTTTATTCACCGATAAATACGAAACCAAGTTTCCAGTCCCAGTACAAGTGTCAGGGGATCAATCCATAAATAACACCCTTGTCCATGCCTGTTTCCACATTTCAGCTGCCCAAATTGCCAGTACCCACTTTTCAGGAAATTTTTCCGGATTGGCCATCTTTTTATGTCAGCTTTACGCAGCGAATACATGAAAAATGGATTTTCAAACATTAAAAAATTTCATTTCTTGAAGCAACCTCTACCGGACGGACGAGACCAGGATATAAGCCATGGCATTAACAGAAACGAATCAGTGGCATGGAACCTTGTGGTAAAACGATACAACAACCCCTTCGATCGCGCTTATTCAGTACAGCATTAGCCACCGTCTGCTACGATTATTTTTAAAGCGGTTCCCTTACTTCTTTGTCTCACGGCTATATGTAACACCTTACAGCCAGCAGTTATATATTGAATAATAAACTGGATATATGTTAACCTACGAGTTTTATTAGAACCGGGTCGTGCTACGAAAAAGTCGAGGACAGGGTGGTGCTGGCCTCAACAATCTTTAAAAATAATCGTAATAAATTACGTAACTAATCACGCGGATCACGTGGTGCCCAACTTAATAGTCCATTAACCCCGTCCAAGTGAAAATAACAATATTCGGGGAACTGCCCGACATACATAAATTCCTAACATGGATAACAACAACCTATCAAGTGGAATGTACCATTGCAAGCTATGTGCACATGAGGATTGTGATCGAATGGTTCAGTGCGGCAAATGCCACTCCTGGTACCACAGCGAGTGCGAGGGCGTTGATGATGATCACAGCTGGCAATGTGACTGCGAGAATATAATATGCGTCGTCATCACAGAAGTGGTGCCAACGATGCCGATGTCATTCCACAAACCCCAGGCCTCCTTATCACCGACACAAGGAAACGGATTGGCGAAACTTCCATACAACCCGTCATATCAAGCTTCTCCCCTGGAACACATTAACAAAAATACACAATCCGCGTCGACGACGGTCACGACCACTAGCATGGCAGTGGGTGGCATCTCAGCGGTAGGTGAAAAGCCCGCTCAAACGCCATGCGGTTTATCGAACCTAACCTCACATGGTCCGGCCCCAGTTAAGCAACAGCTGATCAGGCCAAAGGAAGCCGAAGCCGCAGGGCGCTTATTAGTGGGAACAGACGCAGCCAACAACCTCTGGCATACCAACACCTTCGCAGATTGCCGCTCGTCAAGCGATCCCAAGGGAGTTGCCAGCATTCGATGGCAACCCCCAAGCTTGGCCATTATTTTATAGCTGTTTTCAAACTAGCACAGAGATCGCCGGCTATACCAACGCGGAGAATCTCATGCGCCTACAGTCAAGTCTAAGAGGTAGGGCCCGAGAACTAGTACAAAGTAAATTACTATTACCAGCGATGGTCCCCGAAATCATACAGACACTTCAAATGTGTTTCGGTCGGCCAGAGCAAGTACTTCAAACAATGCTTGATAAAGCACGTAAAATGCCGCCTCCAAAGGACAAACTAGAACCTCTGATCGAGTACGCACTCTGCGTAAGAAACATAAATTCAACGATGGAAGCCTGCGAGCTAGTCGCCCACATGAGCAACCCACTCCTTGTGCAGGAACTAGTGGAAAAGCTTCCTTCGCAGCTAAAATTGCAATGGGCCATGCACCCAAAAGAAACCGCTGTGCCGGTGGTGAAGGTATTCAGCGAATGGATGTACACAATTGCCGAAGCAGCTAGTCAAGTATCATCCCCACTTTACTTCGGACACCTTAATTATCATAAGGTTATCGTGTTAGAGGGAAATGCGTAATATGCGATGCCGGAGACCACACCAAACCTGCCCTAACTTCTCCGCTATGAACACGGCAGAAAGATGAAACGTGTCTTGCACCTATCACTTGTGCCTCAATTGCCTCAACAAGGACCGAAGCCAGTTCCTTTCAAGGAAGACATGCAACATAAACAACTGTCGCGAACGTCACCATCCCCTACTGCACGCAGACTTCCGCGCCAGCCAACAGCACCCGAGCTGGAGAGTGGTCACATTCTCGCCCATAGACATGCGGACCAAACTAATTTCCGTATCGTACCAATCAAAGTCGATTATAAGACTCAACAAATTAACTCTTTTGCCTTTCTAGACGAAGGGTCATCAGTAACGCTGATCGAAGAAACTATCTTTCTGCAGCTGGGGGTGACAGGGGTACCACACCCACTCTGCCTGAAATGGACCGACAATACAACCCGTGTCGAAGAAACTTCTAAAACAGCGACATCAACAAGCAGAACGCCAAACTTATCAATGTAGTCCGCCAACATGGAGGAGCTCGCCATGAAGTTCCCGTACCTTAAAGGAATACCAAATGCGTCATATGCCAACGTGCGACCAACTATAATCGTTGGAGCGGATAACTGGAATTTAGCCGTGTCTCTTAGAATCCGGGAGGGAGCGTGGCGCCAGCCAATTGCTAACATCCATGAGTCCAGACGAGGCCATTAAGAAAACCTTCGCTGTAGAGACTCCTCGACGTGCCCACCTATAGTAGTAGTAGTATTCTTTATTTATAAAAAAACATTGAACAAACGGCATTTCAAGTGTACAGTTAAAAAGATTCACAAATTTTTATATAAACAAGAATTAAAAAAGGAAATGAAATATATCGACTTGGTTATTTTAACCGTCTGTCGATCTCCGCTTTCCCAGTGTCAAAACTGCACAGTGTACTACACGTGACTTCCCGGGTCTTCCCCAGATATCAGATCGTTCTACCAATCAGCTTAACAACTAGGTGAGCTGAGTTTCGTGTTGGATTTATAATATGAGGTGTTTAAAAGCTTTCCGTTAAAATGTTGTTTCGGTACTTTAGAGCCTGGTTGATGTAGCTGTAGAGAGTTGACCAACATTGCCCATCCAGCGAATTGAATACATCCCGCGGTTGCAGATGCGCCTTACCAAAATGCAGCAGGCGGATCTCTCGTAGAATGGGGCAGCGTCCTATAAAATGCATGACGTTTTCCTTCTCCCTCATATTGCAGATCGGGCACACCGTGTCGCTGGCTGTCACGTTTGGGATATAGCTTAGTGGGAGGATTTCTCCCCTGGCCATGAAAATGGTACGAATCTTCTCAACGGTGAAAGCGTCAGTAAAATAGTTACCAAGTCCCAAATCATAATTAAGGGACCTATGAGATATCCGAGTTGTGCTTCTCCTTGATTCCATTTTGAACTGAGACCTATAGGTTTCGTCTATATGTGCTAGAATATTTTTCGCCTATTGCGACCATTGTGAAGGATCGCCTAACTGTAGCCTTTCTTCGTAGGTCTCGGCAAGCGTCTCCCATTCTATGACCCATTGCTTACGCTCCTGCACCAAAAAGTTCGCTAGAATTCGCGGCAGCCTATGTTCGGCCATGGTTACCACTTTCTGGATATACCTGAAATGCATTTCAGCTGTAAAGATATGCAGCGGCGACAGTCCTGTTTCAAGATATAGCATCCTGTTCGGAGTAAATCTGGGTAGACGAAATATTTTCTTTAAGAACAATCTTAGAAGGCTTTCAACTTCTTCATAAGGTGAGATGCCCCAGACCTGCGCACCGTAACAAAGGATTGACCGCATTGCTGCACTAAACAGTTTGTACTTGTTGCTCATTGGGACGTCCTTTTTCCCTAGCAGCGATTTCCATGTGCAGTTTATAGCTAGTTTTGCTTCTCGAAGTTTCTCCTGTAAATGGTTGTTGAAACGACCGTTGTGGTAAATCCAGACTCCCAGATACTTATACGACTTGACAATTTCTAGCTGAATAGACCCCAAATTCCACTTTTCGTTTTGTGCTAGCCTTCTCCAATGCCTGTTGAAAATCAGAACTTTCGACTTCTCGGTGTTTACTAACAATCCCCATAACAAACAGTATTTGTGCAGAGCATTAATCATTGTTTGCAGTTCAACGGGGGATTCGGCGAGGATCACAATGTCATCTGCATACAGCAGAGCCTTGATCGAGCATCCGCATAGTTGAATACCGCAAGGCAGGCTATCCGTTATGTCGTTTAAAAAAAGGGAAAAAAGGAGGGGGCTGAGTAGACATCCTTGCTTTACTCCAGCTTCCGTGGTAAACCACTCGGATAGTTATTCTCCATCCCATACTGTCGCCAGGTTATCCGTGTACAAGCTTTGTAGGACGTTCAAAAATGCCGTTGATATGCCGATATTGCTGAGCTTGTAGTTTAGGGTTCTTCTGTCTATAGAGTCAAAGGCAGCTCTGAAATCTACAAAGATCGCGTATAACTTTTTCCCGCTATCGATTTATGACCTTGCTATACTTGTAGGACTGAAAATGTTGTCTACTGTAGAATATCCTTTTCTAAAACCGACTTGGAATTCAGTAAGAATATTGTTGTTTCTTACCCAGTTTTTAAGCCGCTCGAGTAGCAACGCAGAGAAGACTTTAGCTAACGCATTTTGAAAAGAGATTCCTCTGTAGTTAGATGTCACTTTTGGGTCGCCTTTCTTAAAGATGGGGAAAATTATAGTTTTTTTGAAAGCTCTTTGGGACTGTTTCCGATCCCAAGAACTTGTTAAAAGCAGTGACAAGGCTGGCTTTAAATTGAGGAGTAGCGTACTTTATGAATTCCGATGGTATTCTGTCAGGCCCGGGTGCTTTCCTTTCTTTTAACATTGAAAGTAAATTTTCCACTTCTAGTTCTGTCACACAACCATCTAAAGACTGATTCTTTACCCACGGTATTGCAAAGTGCAGCGATAGCGTCCAGTCTGGAGGCGCTAGAAGATCACGGAAATGTTTTCCTAAAACATCTGCATTAACTTCCGTTGATTTTACAAATGAGTTTCCATTGAGTTTCCTAATAGTACTCCAATATTCCCTGCTATCTGTTATGGAATCCAATGATCTCGCTAGGTTAATGTAAAATTGTGTCCGAGCGTTATGACAAGTTAACTTGTATGCGGCGTTTGCTTCATGATACATTACCGCTGCACTTGCTGCGTTAGTTGATTTGGCCTGCCTTAGCAAGTTGAAGGAAAGTATTCCAGCTGCCTCACACTGCTCCGTGTACCACTCTTGCTTAAAGTCTCTGGGCTTTCTTCGTCCTCGATTATCAGCGGCTTTGGTAATGCACTCTGTAAGAAATCCTTCAATTTCGTCAGGGGTTATCAAATCTGCCACACAATTTGTTGCCAGGTTTCGGTCCAACCTTGTCCTATAGTTTTCACTCTCTCGATTTCGCCAGATCAAACTTGGTAAAAGTCCGAGCGGCGCTGTGCTTGCATCCGATGTTGTGGAGAGTATAACTGTAACTTCCAACGGGAGATGGTCAGAGAATATTTGACTGCTCACTTGGAAGTCCTTGATTGTTTCTATCCATGTACCGCGTGCCATACATAGGTCGATGGTTGACCGAGCTTCACCTCTCATAAAAGTGTAATCGCCCAAAGGATCGCTTGCCGACCTTCCATTGACCACCGTGAAGCCAAACAGCTCGACCAAGTCCATTAGGTGCCGGCCATTAACGTCTGTTACTTTGTCTTTGGCATTACGGGCTTCATTGAGGGAGCTTGTGACTTACTGTTGGTCGAATCCATGAAGTTGAGCTTCACCCAGCCTTGCGTTACAATCTCCTATGATCAGTGCACTTTCATTTAGTCGAGCATGGTTTAAAACCTCATATAACTTCCCAGAATCTCTTTCCCAATGATTGCAGTTAATATACACTGGCACCTATATTCTGAAGCTTACTCCCGTGCCTAGCCATCATGAACTCGACAACCAAATTTAAGGACGGCAGATTTGAAATTGGACTGCTGTGGAAGAGCGAGAACGCAGCTTTACCAGATAGTTACCCAAACGCCCTTAGACGACCGAACTGGCTACAACGGAAATTCATCGATCGATAATCTCGTGCAAAACAAATATGCCCGTAAGCTAAATGCAGCCGAGATATTGGAAGAACACGCGAGGGTATGGTATCTACCAACCTTTATAATTACAAGCCCGAACAAACCTAATAGGGTTCGTCTAGTTTGGGATGCAGCGGCGCAGTCAGGGGGACAATCCCTGATCGACTTCATACACGCCGGTCCCGATCTCTTGAAACCATTGGTTAATCTGCTGATCTCATTTCGCGCCGGAAAGGTGGCGATCATCGGTGACATCGCGGAGATGTTTCATCAAATTCAAGTCAAGCCGGAAGATGCCCATGTTCAGCGCTTCCTTTGGTACGACCAAGATGACGAGCTACACCATCCAAGCGTCTACACGATGGATGTATCGCACACTTCATACGGGACAGAAACGCTGATAGGTTCCAACAGCAATATCCCGCCGCCACACAATTTCTCCCGTCTGAAACGCGTCATATGGACAGAAAACGATGCACCCTCGAAACGGGAACTCCTCCAAGTACTTATGTCAATGTACGACCCCCTCGGCCTCATCGCCTGCTACACTATAGAGATGAAAATATTACTACAAGAAGTGTGGCGGACCCCCAACGACTGGGACGACTGCATACCAGACAGCCTGCTCCCAAGATGGAAGCGTTGGAGGGCATTAACCCTAATCGCCACGGTTAAGATTCCGCGATGCTTCTTCTGAACCAACGAGGACATCCATGACGTGCAGCTCCACACCTTCGTAGACGCGAGTGAACTCGCATATGCAGCAGTCTCGTATCTTCGCATCCACCAAGGCAACTCTTTATCTTAGCCTACTAGCAGCCAAGACTAAAGTTGCCCCGCTAAGCCCGCCGTCCATTCCCCGTATCCGTATGGAATTACAGGCAGCAGTCACTGGTGCCAAGCACTGGGTGCTATCGGACTTAAACCCTGCTGACATCACCACTAAGTTTTCGAGTTTCACTTCCATGCATAAATAGTTTGATGGCCCGGAGTACCTTCTCCAGGAACGCTCTCGTTGGCCTACCTGTACCGACCTAGGAGCCCCAACCAACATCGAAGTGAAGCAGGTGTTTTTCATCGCTACTACGCCGCTGGACCCCATCGTGAACATAGAACACTTTTCCGACTGGCGGAGGCTATATCGAGCGGTAGTAACGTTTCCCTTCAGTTCTGCAATAGGGACGCGGTGACATGGCTCAAGGCAAAAAGCTTTTTTTGTTTTTTTGTGTGCCTAAAACGCTGTGCCGCTGTTGACGTCAGCAGAGAAGTCGGCGCAGCGTAGAAGACTGCCCACGAAAACGATCGTGCAACAAAGAGAGGCAGATATTCGGAGGTTCCCTCTCTTTCTTTGTCTTATAATCTGCCTGCACTCGGCGCTGTCAGAGACAAGTTTCGTCCGGTCCGTTATTTTTGCGTCTCTCCGTTATGTTCGGCTGGCGACTAACATTTTGGCGGAAAAATTTCGTGGCGCAGCGACATGTGAATGCCCTAATACATAAGAAGCATTATTGTATATCAAAAAAAACAACTAATATTGATTTATAAAATTAAACTATTTGATTATAGTAAAATTAAATAAATTGAATTTACTTATAATGTTATGTTTACTTATTATACATTTTTATTACGATATAATTTTTTAGTTTAGTTATAGAAATTTAGACCGTTAAAATTGATTTAAGTATTTAAAACATTTTAGTATAAACATTTTTTAAAAATTCATATTGTATTTTTTTTTACTCAAGAAGTAACAATTATATAGTCGGATATTTTTCGCTTTAGAAAGGGTATAGGTGCACGCGCCAACAGCGAAGAGAAAACAAAAGAAATCAAGTAAAGGGGTGAGAAGAAGACTTGGTTCATTCTCTTTGAGTGATTGAAATGGAAGCATCCAATTTAATTGTGCGCAGCAGAGTTACTTTAATCGTTTAGATAATATAATAAAGTCAGGTAAGTGCTACATTAAGTCGAAGATGTTGTGCATTGATCTTAGTTTAAAGTACGTAAATTTTGAAGGTATTCAATGGGTTCCGTTAGCCGAAAGTGGATGATGAAATGTTTTGTGCCAATAAAAATCTTGCAAAGGGTTAAACACAGCAATAAAAGGTAAATGTACAAATAAACAAATAAAACGCATTTTTTAAACATATGCCCATACATTTTTTCAAGAGCGTTGGCCAAGGATTCGGAGGACCCGGACAAAGGTTTAAGAAAGGCGATGATAAATGTTAAAAATAAGCTTACAAAAAAACAGAAACAATAATTGTCCATTAGTTGAAAATTTGAATAATACTTTCTAATTTAAATGATTTTAAATGTATTTAAATTCAATATTTTCATAATTGAAAACTCATGGGAAAAATTCCGATTTTTACAAGTGATTTTACTTGGGACGTGTCACTTGCAAGTGATTTCATAAGTGAAAACTCATTGGAAAATTCTGATTTTCACAAGTGATTTCACGTGGGACGTGTCACCGGCACGTGACAGGCCATACGAAACTTCGAAAAGTTTTCATTTGAATTTTCACTTGTTAAATTGGGGACATCCCATACAATTTTCTATATGGAGCGTCACTTGTTCTTCGCTTGTGCAAGAGGACATGTCCCACGGGACTCACAAGGTGATTCACAAGTGAAACTTTTTTTTGGAACTGAAGGGTTATATTATATATCGAAAAGCTGAAAGCAACAGCGCGGAATACGCCTCCGATTACGAGCATTAACGCCGAGATGATACGCCGCGCTCAAACAACACTGATACGCTACGCGCAAGTATCAGAGTTCCGAAAAGAAATATGTTTTCTCTCCAAAGGTAAAGCTCTAAACGCAAATTCAAAACTAATTTTTCTTATTGTGTTTCTAGACGATGACCAGCTGCAACGAATCCGAGGGAGAGCTGAAAACTTGTGCCCCCGACAGCAAATAGTACTCCCTTACGGACATTAAGTAGCACGCCTAATTGTCAATTGTTATCACCGTCAGATGCACCACACCATGCACGAGGCCTGCATCTATAGGATCCGTGGCATTTATTATATACCACGCTTACGAGTTTTATATAAGTCAGCCCGACGAGCATGCCAACGCTGCAGAAACGATAATGCCTCCCCAAAACTGCCGCAATTAGCCCAACTTCCCATTGCTAGAGTCGCCGCTTATCAACGCCCATTTACCTACGTTGGAATCGATTACCTTTGACCAATTCCCGTGACCGTTGGCAGGAGGAAGGAGAAACGATGGGGAGTAATATTTACCTGTCTCACGGTCAGAGCAGTGCATCTGGAAATAGCTTTCTCGACGCCGCGTCCTGCATTATGTGTATCCGCAACTTCTTCAACCGCCGCGGGACACCTAAAGAAATATTCACGGACAACGGCACTAATTTTAAAGCTTCCGAGAAGGTGATCTTCGGATCGTTCGAAACAATTGAGTGGAACTTCAACCCACCAGCAGCGCCTTATATGTTATAGGCTCCATAAAAAGGGTCCTGTCCGCTATCTGCCCAGCGAAGAAGTTCACTAGCGAGAGTCTACAAAGCGCACTTTGGGAGATCGAATTTATAATAAACTCAAGGCCGCTCACATTCGTATCGCTGGACACCAACGACGACGAAGCTATCACACCCAACCATTTGCTACTGGGGTCAGCAAGCGGATATAAACCCATCTTCGACAACAATCTCTCGGTTCGATGCATGTGGCAATCGGCTCAACTATTTGCCGACCATTTCTGGAAACGATGGGTCAGGGAGTACGTTCCCGACTTAGCTCGCCGAGGAAAATGGTACGTTCCCGACTTAGCTCGCCGAGGAAAATGGTACGCCAAGCAGCCACCCTCATAGTGGATGAGAACTTACTATGGAACACTTTGCCGAAAGGAATAGTCACCGAAAAGGTTTTAGCTAAGGACCAGCAAGTAAGAAGCGCTACGATCAAGACTGCCCACGGCATCTTACGACGACCCGTAGCGAAGCTGGCTGTATTGAACGTCGGCAAGATTGAGGTTTATCCAGACGCAGGAGAGCCAAGTTTACCGGGGAGAGAATGTCGCCGCCGAAATCTGTTACAATTGACAGATCCAATGAGCCCGCTATAATGTTCAAATTAGCAGATGAGTATCTGGAATTATACCGTTCAACATAAGCTTTAAGCGTACTTGTCGGGTACGCGAGCACTTGCTTCGCCCGCGCTTATTCAGTACAGCATTAGCCACCGTCTGCTACGATTATTTTTAAAGGGGTTCCCTTTCTTCTTTGTCTCATGGCTATATGTAAGGTCATACAGCCAGCAGTTATATATTGAATAATAAATTGGATATATGTTAACCTACAAGTTTTATTAGAACCGGGACGTGCTACGCAAAAGTCGAGGACAGGGTGGCGCTGGCCTCAACAATGACTTACTTACAAAGCTGCCTATCAGCACAACACAGGCCTGAGAGCGTTTCCTGGGCAACAATGTGGAAATACCCACGTTCGCAAAGCTGGAGGTGTTTCTTCACAATCGATTGGTCAGCATCGACCTAATTGAGAGTAGGAAACCAGCCGTTCCAGTTAGATCTTCACCTATACAATCGACCAGACAACCAGACCATCAGAAAATTCCACTGTAAGCGGACACAGCTTCCACAGCAATCTTGAGTCTGGATCCATCAGGTGCTAGCTCTGCCAACAGAATCACGTTCTAAGACGTTGCCCGGACTTCCTTGCCAAGGATTGTTTCGCGCGAAAGGTTATAGTCGTCCGCTCGAAGACTTGCATCAATTGCCTTAGTTCTTCCTATTCTTTTAGTCAATGGAGCAGCAACCGAAACTGCTCGCAATGTGGTCAACGGCACCACTCTTTGTTACATTTTCCGAATGCTCAACCAAGTTCCTCATGGACTCCTGGAGTATGACGACAGTATGCTTCAGACTCTATTCGGAGCGCAGACGCTGCACAAAATGCACCGTCGACGCAACTCTTAAGCGCAGTTGCCTCCCATCTGAACTCAACCACCCTTAGTGCTACTCCAAGGGTTATCCTTTGCAGATCCTAATTTCATCAAGTCGGGTCGGATTTACCTACTTATCGGTGTCGACGATATCCCACAACTAGTGCTTCCGGACATACCCAAAGGGACTGTTGCAGAACCAATTGCACAAAACACACAGCTGGGCTGGATAGTTTTTGGACCAGCTGAGGCAGCCCAGACTCCTTCAATCTCCATTCGTTGCAATTTGGCAAACCTTAACAACATGGTTTTTCGAATTGTATCAGGTTTTCACGACAAGACAGCGCAGAGGAGAATGGTGTTAAGACCATTTTCAACAAACTCATATCCGTTATCCGAATGCGAAATATCGTTTACCTTTAAAGACGTTGTTTGACCCCACACAGGTGCTCGGCCGATCAAGGCAAATCGCATTAATCCGTTTCCACGCCCTGGAAAGGAAACTTGATCATCGGCCAGATTTTAATCAACAGTATGCCAACACTATTCAAGAGAACTTTGATCTAAAGCAGATAAAAGAGGTAGAAAGCAGTGAAGAGCAACACACTAGGATCAACGCTAAAAGGCAACTCTCCATCTCCGCTTGCACCGTTCCACATCATGCTGTAATCAAAGAAGGCAAGGATGCGCGTCGTATACGACCCTTCGTGCAAAAGTCTAACGGAAGGTCTTTGAATAATATTCTATGCACGGTTCCCGCCATACAAAGCGATCTTGGAGGAGCCATACTCAACTCGCATCTCCATCGGTATGTCTTCGTGGCCGATATAACGAAAATGGATCGCTGCACAGATATGCATGAAAAAGATGCCCAGTATTAGCGAATTTTCTGCCGCGATGAAAAAGAACTCATTCAGTAATGTTTTTTGACTACAATAACGTTTGGCACTGCCTCGGCACCATTCACAACAATTCGAGCCATACATCAGATTGCGTCCGACGAGCGCGAACGCTGTCCTCTGGCCGAGCAGGTCCTTAAAAGAGAAATCTATGTGGACATGAGACTATCGACGGAGCCCTAAAAATTAGCAATGATATCATCGCAGCTCTGCAATCCGCAGGCATGGAACTCAAGAAGTGGGCATCCAACTATCTAGATATCTTAGAAAGCATCCCAAGTACAGATCTTTCTAGCAGTAGCAATTTTAAGATAGACAATAAGGTTTTTTTAGGGT
Source organism: Drosophila subpulchrella (assembly GCF_014743375.2). Classification (NCBI taxonomy): domain Eukaryota; kingdom Metazoa; phylum Arthropoda; class Insecta; order Diptera; family Drosophilidae; genus Drosophila; species Drosophila subpulchrella. The sequence continues at coordinate 442,903 of NW_023665720.1, read as the reverse complement.
TGTGTTAGCATCCAAACAAAGATGGTTTGGCTTTAATCTTAAGTTTTCTCTCAATCCTACATTCACCAAGCGCTCTATGCTCTCCAAAGTAGCACGCTTATTCGATCCGTTGGGATACCTGGCACCAGTGATCATCGCTGCAAAAATTCTGTTGTAGAAAGTTTTGAGTTGTCGTATCGACCGCAAAGATGAGCCCCCGCATCATTTAATTGGGACAACCCAGTGCCAGATCAACTCGCGGAGCGGTGTCTACAAATCATTCAAGAGCTCCCCGACGTTCAAGAGATACTCATCCCTCGTTGGTTAGGCTTCGATCTAAGGCATGTCTCGACTTTGCAACTACACATGTTTTGTGACGGATCATCCATGGCGTATGCAGCATGCGCGAATCATATTCCTCCTATAATAAACTCTTATTCATTACAGCCTACCTCAAATGAATCATTTATAGCACTCGTCACCGGACCTATTCAGGTATCTGAATTCCAACAGGCTTGGTTTGCACTGGTGCGGATGGTTCAACAAGAAGTCTATTCCGAAGGATTTTTCACTAAACACAGAGTTCATGAATGGTCAAAGGATCTTCCGCCTCTTTTGGAAAAAATGGAGTGCAGATTGGCTATCTCATCTGCAGGCGCGCACCAAAGGGCGCCACGAAACTGACAATCTTCAGCGTAACGACATGATCATCATCAAGGATGATCAAACTGGTCCTTCTGACTGGAAATTAGAGCGAATTATCGACTCACATCCTGGGGCCGATGGGCTCGTTCGGGTAGCTACAATTAAGACCTCAACGGAAATTTACAAGTAGTCTGTGTCAAAGATTTGCCGTTTACCCTTGCCAAGATTCACTGAAGAGTCTAGCCCAAGTACAAAACCCATGCACCTCTGAATATACCTGCATTCACTCCATAACACACTTCAGCCTTTTGAGAGTTCAGCATGGTTGAAGGCTTTGAACACTGGGTCCAGTATTGGGGGCGAAATGAACGGGTGTTTCTAGCGATTCGGAGAAGCTGGTTAGCTGTTTCTGGCGACTCTGAGATGCAGTGGACAACAGCAGATTTAACAGCGAATGTTAGAATTCTGCTGCTTATGTTAGCAGCACAAAAAGAAGACATCAAGAAGAAGCTGATCACGTTTTAAAACCGAAATTGATTTATTCCCTTATTTGTAAAACTAAAGATAACATTAAGTCAAATATTAAACGTAAACAACTGCTGAAGCTCGACATCTTGTGCTCAACTTTGACTATCGGGTGCGAATCGTCACAACAGGCCTATTGAGAGAGGAAGACGGTAAACAAGGCAGTTATCAAATGCGTTAGATGCTTTCAAACGAAGCCCCGATCAGTGGAACATATTGTTCGTACCCAAAGGTACTCAACATGACCCCACCCAACAAATCAAGCAGTAGCCAAGTTGGGAACAGTACCAGGCGCTCAGTAGCACTCATTGCAGATGAGAACTGCTGATCAGCATATTAAATGTCTCACTAACTCACCTTCATACCGACTTAACGGCACACTGACTCGCCAATGCAGTCAGCACATATTGCAATGTCAGCCGCGCAAACTACGCAAACTGCTACCATAATCATAATTCCCTGACCTACTTTAGAATAAAGCTTATTTCACTAATCATTACACTAATCTTCCGTGTTCCAAGTAGTATATAAGCATGTATCAAATGAAGAATAAATCAGTTATCAACGCACCTCATAACTCCGCGGTTCTACTTCCTACCTCTAGGAATAGGGCTCGTAATACACTATCTCAACTAGGAGCTAACCACGTTAGCTCAACCTCAGCGCAGATCAGCATCGCCTGTGGTCCGGCATCGCAGTAACCATCGTTACCATTGCCGCGACGCGATCGACCTGCCAGCAAAGCGTCCCCGTGTCAGCGACAAGTGCTCATTACCCCCTTGTCCCGCAGTGTGACCCAGTAGTGTCTACTTCGGTTAGGCACAAACATTGGTGACCCCGACGTGATCCTTTACCAACAAAGGATCACACTCAAGCCACCCCCTTCCCACCAAAGGCTGAACCTCTGACCGGTGAGAAAACCGGTTAAGTTCACTACATCCACCCGCCCTGCAAACCATAGCTCATCCAGCTCCACAGGATGCTCAGCTTAATCCAGCTTCACAGGATTCACAGCTTCATCCAGCTTTACAGAATACTCAGCTTCATCCAGCTTCACAGGATACTCAGCTTCATCCAGCTTCAGAGGATACTCAGCTTCATCCAGCTTCACGGGATACGCTTCTTCATCCAGCGTCACAGGATCGTTAGCTTTATCCAGCTTCACAGGATACGCTTCTTCATCCAGCGTCACAGGATCTTCAGCTTAATCCAGCTTCACAGGACTCACAGCTTCATCCAGCTTCACAGGATACGCTTCTTCTTCCAGCGTCACAGGAACTCAGATTAATGAAGCTTCACAGGATACGCTTCGTCACCCAGCGTCACAGGATCGTTAGCTTTATCTAGCTTCACAGGATACGCTTCTTTATCCAGCGTCACAGGATCTTCAGCTTAATCCAGCTTCACAGGACTCACAGCTTTATCCAGCTTCACAGGATACGCTTCTTCTTCCAGCGTCACAGGAACTCAGCTTAATTCAGCTTCACAGGACTCACAGCTACATCCAGCTTCACAGGATACGCTTCTTTTTCCAGCGTCACAGGAACGTCAGCTTCATCCAGCTTCACAGGATACTCAGCTTCATCCAGCTTCACAGGATACTCAGCTTCTTCCAGATTCACAGGCTAATCAGCTTCATCCAGCTTCACAGGATACTCAGCTTCATCCAGCTTCACAGGACACACAGCTTTATCCGGCTTCACAGGATTCTTTGTTTCCAAGACACACACACAGCTCGTTTTGGGTGTCTAGTAATCGATTTACACAATCGATTACTAGACACCCAAAACGAGCTGCAAGGGAAAATCCAACAGCTCATCAAGAATTATGGCATGGATTCTGTCGACCGACGCCACCGAGACGGCTATTATTCCGGTAAGCTAACTCAGTTACACGATCTCTGGCAGCAGTTTTACGACCTAGATGAAGAAGTCCAACAAGCGGCATTACCCACTGAAAGTGAGTACTGTTCATGACTAGTAGCACTTAAGGAGCTGGTCGAATAATATCAGAATATCTTTCTGGACAACATGCCGACTGGAAGCGGGCTTCCGAAGGCCCCCAGACGAACTTCGGCCAACATCAAGATCACAACAAGAGATCAAGAGATTCCCCAATTGATACGGTGATCCGACAGTTGCAGAGAAGATGCAACGAATTCGAGTCAACATTAACATTACCCTTGAACGCCCCAACCGTCACCCCAGCTCTACAAAGGCACCTGGATCTCCATTGGCAACGTTACTAAGACAGCACACCTGGGGCCGCAGCTCTGGCATAAGCAGAGCTAGCTCAATTTCACACATTATACGATTAATACGAAATGAACCTGCTTCGAGAAAACGACGCGCCAATGGGCCTAAATTTGGCACTTCCACCAATTAGCATTCCGGAGTTCAACGGCGAGTATCTAGTGTAACGAACTGATTTCGTTGTCTGCTTGCTACGAGGTTCGTGCGGCTAGCTCAGAAGATTGTGTGTTCGTCCCACCAAATTTATATGACGTGACTGCCCCGTAGATCAGTGAGAAAACAAAGGGTTCAAATGGTAACAGTGGGATTTATCATCGTGGTGTTAGTACAGCGGGTGTGTGGCTGGGCTGGCTTCGGTATCTCCTTGCTCTGGTTCCGCCGGCTGATGGTGTTCCTCTTTCTGGCTTGTTGACGCGTTGACTCGGCTTCCGCTGGCTCCTGGGTCTCGGGACGCTCGTAGTAGCCGCCACTGCTTGCTTGCCGACGCGCTGCCTCGGGGTCGCTTGTTGCGCCTTAGACTCGCAGAGAGTTCGGCCTTGTGGGCTTAGGGAAGCGTCACCGTTCTCAGACTAGGGTGAACAAGCCTTGCTCTCCAGGCCGACGCCTTTCGAGGCAATACCTCTTCCTTGCTCTGTCCCGGACGGTCCCGCTAGGTTCTTGCTCAGATCGCGCTGACAGTCGAGGCTGCCGCCAGGAAGCTGCCTAGCAGTTCACTTTGCTTTACTCCTTCCGCAGACGAACGTTCCACCCGGCTTCACCCTAATGCTTAACGTCCGCGACGCTCCTGCGCTCCCCAATGAGCTCCGCGCGGCGATGGTAACGTGGCTGCCGGAAATGTCTGCTGGCGTCGCTGCCGATGTCCTCTGCGCTGTCTCCTGACCAGTAGCTTGGCGTTCTGGCATTCGGGGAGTTGGGCGGTTGCTGTTCGGGAACTTCGCCGGTAATCGCAGGGCTCTCCAGGCGACCGCCTCTTGAAACCGCAAATCGATCTACCGCTCGTCCGTCTCGCCAGGTCCTGATTGGTCGGGCAAGGTACGCTGGGTCTCAGACAACTTTCCACCCCAAGCTGACGATTCTTCGTCGTAGGCCTCTTCCGCTTGTCTCTGACGGACCCGCCGGGCGACTCGCCATGGTGTGGTCGTGACAAAGTTGGAAAACAAACGCCTTGACTTAGCCGTGTGATGCCTTCTGGAACTCAGCCACTTGTGTCTCAATTCGGAGATTCCTGATGTCCCAATCCCGAACGTCTCGACGTGGCGATCTTGCTCCTTGTATGGTTCCCACGGCGCTGTTTCCGACGACTCGCTTGGTTGTGGCTCCCTCGTAGATTACTTGCTTGACTGACTGTTCACTTGGTACTTTAACTGATCTTGAGGGTTTGACTCCTCGTGATCGACTGATCCAGCTGCCAGCGCTCTGCGGCCTTATATAGGGCCTACGGGAACCGTTATTTCCCTTTTGCGCACGGCCCGCTGGATCTCTCCACTGCGGGTCCAAAGTCCGTGCCTCCTGGTTGACCCACTTGTCCTTCACGTAACGCTTCCAACCGAAGCTCTGCCCACTGCTGCCGTCCAGCTGATTCCCGTGATGTGGCACTTCTTCTCCCGGTCCAAAGTTCACGGCAGAGTCCAAAGTCCTGTGGAGTTCGGTTATCCCCTTTTGCACACGGCACTCTTGCTCTGCCCGCCAAGTCTCCATTCTCTCATTCTCCGCTCCTTGGTCTCCAAACCCTCCTGACCTTGGTCTCCAAACTCTCTCGTTCTCCGCTTCTTGGTCTCCAAACTCTCTCGTTCTCCGCTCCTTGGTCTCCAAACTCTCTCCTTGCCTCGCCGTCACTACGCGAAATCGCCGCGTATCTGGTGAGCGGCCGGCCATCTGCTGCTGCTGCTGCTTCTTAGACTTGTGGGGAGTTATTCAACTCCTCACATTCCCCCCTTACTTCGGGAAACATTAAAAAAAACTCGGTCCTACTCTCCGGCGTTTCCTTGCATATTCTAGCCTTCAAGTCCTTGTGAGGCTTCTTTTGATTCCCGCGGAGCTCCCTCGTTGCTCCCTCGATGCTCCCTCGACGCTTTTAACTCCGTTGAGTTTCTACAGCGCTGGTCATCCTCCTCGTAGCAACTTAAATCTCCCGCGTCGATATTTTCCATGACTCCACTGGAACATCGATACTCGTGGGTTATCGATCCCAGCTCGCTGCTCATTGCTACGTCCCACTCCTTTAATTGGATCCTCCGCCTGGTCACACCATCCGTGCGTGATCGATGTTTACTCGCCTATCGATACCGACGGTGCGGCGTTGCCACCTGCTCGTTGCGATATTTCCACCTTTGGCCGATATTTCCATTTTCGTGTACCCATCGATCGCACTATCGTCTAGTGCCAATCGATCGCCTATCGAGGCGCCCCCTTCCCTGGCTCGTGGTGATTTTGCAACTTTTGCTCTGCCCGCACAGCTTCTGGCTGATCTGTCTTTTCCATTTTATTTCTCAGCTCCTTCCAGCCTATGCCGTTCGTTGCCCTCAACCTCAAGTACAATGGCCCAGCGGCCTTGAATAACGTTTGGCCTTCGTTTGCAGCAGAGCTTTTCTGCCCGGGTGAGTTGCACTTTTGGTTGGACCGGCCTTTTACTTCTCTTTCATTCGATGCTCGTCGGTTACCATGAATGCGCCTCTTGTGCCGCCGCACGTCTCAACCATTTCATCGGATTTGTCTCATGGTTAAAATAAATACCAGAAGTATTTTCTGTCCTAAGAAAATCTTAAAAAACGAAATGTTTGTATCGAGCAACAAAAAATGAAGCTTTCACACAACAAATGAATTTTTTTATAACAAATGGTTATTTAAATCGTTTAGGTTTCTCGGATTCGTCTCATATGGATAAGCATACGCCGTTTGAGGCCCGAATTACTGCAAAATATTTTAAGGCAGATATGGCGCGTTGGTCTCTTGGTCTGCTCGTCGGTTACCATGAATGCGCCTCTTGTGCCGTCGCAAGTAATTTACGTCTAGAACATTTCATCGGATTTGTCTCACGATTATGGGTAAGCATATGCCGTTTGAGGCTAGCATTACTGCAAAATGTTTTAAGGCAGATATGGCTTGTTGGTTGCTCGGTCCGTCCATTTTTTTGATTTATGATCTGTATTACTACTACTATTACCATGAAACCAATTCCCTTTTTTTTAGTTAACTGTTGGTGTGGTGCGTGTTTCTGTCTTTTGTGACCAGCTGGCTACGGTGTAGATCTGATTCTGCACCGTCCTCCCCCTTTCCTCGGGTAACAACTAGACGAGTCCGACGCCTTCCGAATAGAATCTCCGGATGCTACGGTGTGTGCCTGGACTGCACGACTTGTGTTGCTTGTCTCCCTCCGCGCATACTCTCTTCTACTTAGCGTAATTGGTTGACTCGGCCTCGCGCCCGACGCTGAAACCTGTTGCCTTGCGGGTGGATCCCTTATCGTTACTCGTGTCTTTGTGTCGTCCTCGTAAGTGTCCTTTCCGCCTTGCGTAATCGCGGATGACTCTGGCAACTGCCCGACGCTGAATCCTGTTGCCTTGCGGTCGGGATCACCATCCATCCTTATCCACGTCCTTGTGACCTATCCTTGTAATTGTCCTTTCTGCGTGGCATGTGGATGACTCTCTCTTAGGCCTGACGCATAATCCTGTGGCCTCGCAGTCTGGATCAATGTGAAGTCCTTGTCCATGTCCTTGTGACCTATCCTTATGGTTGACTTTTCTGCGTGGCGTGTGGATGACTCTCGCTTAGGCCTGACGCATAATCCTGTGGCCTCGCAATCTGGATCAACGTGAAGATACGAAATCTACAACCTGGTTAGGACCATCGTACCTCGGGGCTAGTTTTGCAGCGAATCCTTCCTTCCCTGTACGCCTCTTGAAAGACTCTGCTGTCGCATTGCGCAGGGGCACCAGTTCCGTCCATTTCGAAAATCTGTCTATCATGACCAGCAGCAGCAGGTTCCCGTGCTTAGATCTTGGTAGGGGTCCAACGAAGTCCGCACATACCGTGGCCCACGGTTCCTCCGGCACTTGGGTCAACATCTTCCCGGCCGCCTGCATCTGATTGGGCTTAAACCGCATGCAAATCTCGCATTTTCTTACGTGGGCTCGAGCGTCTCTCTGCATGCCTGGCCAGTAGTATCGGGCTGCCAACCGTGCAATTGTCCTCCGGCTTCCAACGTGTGGACACCAGAGCACCAGATGGCGTATGAGGAAGTAAAGGCAAGACTAGTGGCAGATCCGGTGCTAGCATGCCCGGACTTCCGGCAATAGCCGGAGCTCTTTAACGGTCGATGGCGGTTCCAGTTCGGCGACGGCGGCTACTTTTCCTGGATTTGAGGCTGAGACCGATCACTATTATGTCATCCTGGTAGGCGAATGCGTGAGGTGACATCTCGGGGCCAAATACTTGGTCCAGAACTCGCTGAAACGTTGCCGACGCCGAGTGAAATCCGAACGGCATTACCCTCCTGGTACCGTGAACGCCGTATATTGCCTGCTACTCTCTTCCAGTGGGATCTGCCAGTATCCATCCTTCAGGTCCAAACTGCTGATGTACCGCGCTTCCCTTAGTTGATCTAGGATGTAGTTTATGCGGGGCATTGGGTAGGCATCCTTCACTGACTTCGCGTTGATCTGCCTGAAGTCGACACACAGTCTCCACTTGCCTGTCTTCTTTTTCACCATCACGATGGGGGAGCTGTATGGGTTCCTTGAATGCTCTATGAACCCCATTTGGAGAAGCTCGTCCACCTTTGCGTTGATTTCCCCTTGAATTTTTGGGTTCTTGAGGTAGTATATCTGCTTGATTGGCTTGTCATCCTTCATTTTGATCTGGTGTTCTGCCATATTCGATGTTCCCGTCATTGTGCTGAAGTCTGCCAGCTCTGCTTCAAGGAACGCTGTAGTATCGTCCAACTCGTTTACTTGTTGAACGACTGCTACTGATAGCTTCTCCTCGAGTCATCCATTGTGTCGGTTCCTGGCTGGTATTATTATCTTGTGTTCAGCACACCTTATATCTGTTCCGACTTGTTTCAGGAAGTTCCATCCCAACACTAATGGATCCACTACTCCGGCCAAAATCAACAGGCTCATGGTCACTTTTTTGTTGCCGAATTTGACCTCCACCTCGAGCTGCGCATTAATTCCGCCGCACCTTCCATCTGCCAACCTAACTTGTCGTCTCGTCCTTGTAATCCTGCCTAGAGCAGCAATCTTGTCCGCTATTTCTTCGCTAACGAAGCTTGCCGTTGCTCCGGTGTTGATTGTGACTTTGTAGCTGTTCCGACCAATCATCACAGCTGCGGACAACTGCTGGTCCTCCTCGATTAGCTTGCCCGTTAGTTTGGAGAGGCAGCATTGTGCGATCTCCGCTCGCCTCTCTGCGGCTGAGATCGCTGGCCATTTCCCGATCGTTGGCAGCAATCCACGCTCCACCCACCTTGCCGCATATCCAGCAAAATAACAGCCGCTGGTTTCAACATCCTCTAGCCCAGTGTCCGTTCCCACCGCATTTCCGACAGGCATCGTGCGGGTCTGTGATATGGGTGGCATCTTGTGGCCTCTGTGTGTTGCTTGGCGGCCTCCTCAAGGTATTGTTTGGCTGTCTCTGTTGCTGTGGGGGTGGTGTCCAATGGCCTCCGCGTGGTGCGTCTGTTGCCTGCTGTCGTCTGGCTTGGTGTGGTGGTGACCATTGGTCATTTCCTCGTGTGGCCTGGTTATCTGTCTCTTCGCATCTCATGCATGTCACTTGCGTTGGTGATGCTGACTTGGTCTTTGAGAAGTTGTTCTCCTGTACGAAAACTTCCCGTTTCTTTTCAAGTTCTTCGTACTCATCGGCTAGGATCATTAGCGTGTCCAGGTCTGACCCTTTGTATGCTCTTAAGAAAATCCGTAGGCTTGGGGTGCAGTTCTCTTTAATGACCCTTAACGTCTCTTTCGTATAATAGTTAAGTGGCCTGACCATCGTCTGCATGTCGATCATGTAGTCCTTGAACGACTCGCTAAAACCTTGCTTCTGTTGACGGACCTGGTCCGCCAGCCTGGTGAAGAAATCTCTTGGCAGAAAATAGGTGTGGAAGCTTTCTATGAACTCTGCCCAGGTTCTCCATTGCTTGCTGTTGGCGATGAACCGCTCGAGGGATCATATCAAGATCCAAGCCGTACGTGTTGGCGGACCATTCTACCTGCTCCAGGAACTCAAATGGTTTTTCCGCCCCGTCGAACCTGAACGACCATTCCCGGACCTGTTTAGCGACCTTTCCATGGTCCGACTGGCTTGGTCTCGGGGTCAGCGCTGCTGTTTTCTTATCTTGGCTTGATTCTCTCCTGTGGGCCTCTTTTTGCATGTTGTCAATGCTCAGGCTTGCCACTAGGTTGTCCACTTCTGGGTTCGTTAACGTAATGCTTGGGCCGGCTCTGCCGTGGTATGTCGCCTCCAGCTCGGCCCAGATGTCGAAGAGTTGTGGATCGTTCTCTGTTTCTGAGTAGTATTCCGATAGTGCCCTCCAGGGCGACATTAAGCCTCTGTGCGACATGGGCGAAGTCCTCCTTCTTGAGGCGGTAAATCCACTTCTTTCCCATTTGTATTGTGCTGCTCTCACTGTTGGGACAATCACGTTGGGCGCCAGATGTAACGAACTGATTTTGTTGTTTGCTCGCTACGAGATTCGTGCGGCTAGCTCAGAAGATTGTGTGTTCGTCCCACCAAATTTATATAACGTGACTAGATCAGTGAGAAAACAAAGGGTTCAAATGGTAACAGTGGGATTTATTCTCGTGGTATTAGTACAGCGGGTGTGTGGCTGGGCTGGCTTCGGTATCTCCTTGCTCTGGTTCCGCCGGCTGCTGGTGCTCCTATTTCTGGCTTGTCGGCGCGTTGACTCGGCTTCCGCTGGCTCCTGGGTCTCGGGACGCTCGCAGTGGCCGCCTCTGCTTGCTTGCCGACGCGCTGCCTCGGGGTCGCTTGTTGCGCCTTAGACTCGCAGAGAGTTCGGCCTTGTGGGCTTAGGGAAGCGTCACCGTTCTCAGACTAGGGTGAACAAGCCTTGCTCTCCAGGCCGACGCCTTTCGAGGCAATACCAGTCCCTTGCTCTGTCCCGGACGGTCCCGCTAGGTTCTTGCTCAGATCGCGCTGACAGTCAAGGCTGCCGCCAGGAAGCTGCCTAGCAGTTCACTTTGCTTTACGCCTAGCGCAGACGAACGTTCCACCTGGCTTCACCCTAATGCTTGACGTCCGCGACGCTCCTGCGCTCCCCAATGAGCTCCGCGCGGCGATGGTAACGTGGCTGCCGGAAATGTCTGCTGGCGTCGCTGCCGATGTCCTCTGCGCTGTCTCCTGACCAGTAGCTTGGCGTTCTGGCACTCGGGGAGTTGGGCGGTTGCTGTTCGGGAACTTCGCCGGTAATCGCAGGGCTCTCCAGGCGACCGCCTCTTGAAACCTCTTCCGCTTGTCTCTGACAGACCCGCCAGGCGACTCGCCAGGGTGTGGTCGTGACAAAGTTGGAAAACAAACGCCTTGACTTAGCCGTGTGATGCCTTCCGGAACTCAGCCACTTGTGTCTCAATTCGGAGATTCCTGATGTCCCAATCCCGAACGTCTCGACATGGCGATCTTGCTCCTTGTATGCTTCCCACGGCGCTGTTTCCGACGACTCGCTTGGTTGTGGCTCCCTCGTAGATTACTTGCTTGACTGACTGTTCACTTGGTACTTTAACTGATCTTGAAGGTTTGACTCCTCGTGATAGACTGATCCAGCTGCCAGCGCTTTGCGGCCTTATATAGGGCCTACGGGAACCGTTATTTCCCTTTTGCGCACGGCCCGCTGGATCTCTCTTCACTCCGGGTCCAAAGTCCGTGCCTCCTGGTTGACCCACTTGTCCTTCACGTAACGCTTCGAACCGAAGCTCTGCCCACTGCTGCCGTCCCGCTGATTCCCGTTATGCTTCTGGCACGCTTGTGTGCCGCTCCACTGCCGAGATGTGGCACTTCTTCTCCCGGTCCAAAGTTCACGGCAGAGTCCAAAGTCCGGTGAAGTTCGGTTATCCCCTTTTGCACACGGCACTCTTGCTCTGCCCGCCAAGTCTCCATTCTCTCATTCTCCGCTCCTTGGTCTCCAAACTCTCCTGATCTCCATCCTTGGTTTCCAAACTCTCTCGTTCTCCGCTCCTTGGTCTCCAAACTCTCTCCTCGCCGCGCCGTCACTACGCGAATTCGCTGCGTATCTGGTGAGCGGCCGGCCATCTGCTGTTGCTGCTGCTGCTTAGTCTTGTGGGGAGTTATTCAACTCCTCACACTAGACTGGCCACGGTTCCATGATCTCTTTGTGGAATTGGTACATAATAAACCATATTCGGCCAGTCAAAAACTACATATTCTACAGAGCTCGCTTCGTGGTGAAGCGAGGAACGTCTTGACAGATACATCCTTCTCACAGGGTGGCTATGACGACACCTGGTTGCGATTGAGGGCCAGGTACCAGAACGGAAAGATAATAGTATTCGCCGCTATAGCAAGAATGGTTGACTATAAGCCTATAAACGGCTCCTCGCGCCAACTAAGGGCCTTACATGACACTATCAAAAACTCAATGAGTACTCTTAAAAACCTCGATGTCAGCTCGAAATCCTGGGATCCACTCCTGTGTTTTATTATCAGAAGAAAACTAGACCAGCAGTCTCTAGCTGCACTGGAAAATTCAGCGGATGCACCAACGGAAATACCAATGTTAAGGAGTGTACTGACGTTTATTGAGCGGCGCGCTTGCATGCTGGAGACGATAAGCGCTCAACCTACAGCAGCATTCCGCCATCAGTCTGTTCACAACGAAGAGAGCTGTAAGATTTGTCAGCTAGGACCACATAATCTTAGAGCATGCAGCCGTTTCCAGGAAATGGACCCCAAAACACGGCGCCAAGCCATTATTTAAGTAGGAGCATGCACAAATTGTTTATCTACAGCTCATAAGGTTGAAAACTGTGGATCACCAGCCACTTGTCGAGTCTGCCAGCAACGGCATCATTCACTGTTACACCAAGGACCGACTAGCAATCCAGTGGCCGGCGCAGTAACCATTGCAGGCTACAACAACCCTAGAGGATATACGCAACTCGCGACCACCAAGGTATCATTACAAGGGCCAACGGGTCACCTACAAACATGTCGCGCTGTAATAGATGGTGGATCACAGGTGAATCTTATCTCAAAGAGGATGGCAGATCTGCTATCTCTTAAGGAAATTTCACCGATTGAAATATTTGGAATCGGAGGAAAAATATTAACAGCAATCAGATCAAAACTAAAGCTCTCATCATGTACATCAGGGTTTGAAACACTATTAGAGGTATTTATTATGCCCACAGTCATTACAGACCAACCGTCAGTATCGATTGCAACCGATCTTAATATTCCCGAGGGACTGCCGTTAGCAGATCCTGACTTTCGGCAACCTGGACCCATGGACCTAACCTTAGGGGTTGAAGTATTTGCTCGTGTGATAACCGGTGAACTTCTTTAACTAGGACTTAATAGACCGTTGGCCCAAGGCGCAAGGCTTGGGTATGTAATCGCAGGTTTTCTCGATAAAGAAACCTCATCTGATACGGAAGTCAACCCTATTCTAGTAGAAGACAGAGGTGATTTTGCAGAACCGAACGCTGCTTATGAGCCAACGAAAGATAAAAATCCGATGAGTAATAATGAATTTGATATAGAAGAAAGCAAACGGCAAATTGAGATTTCACTCGATGGAGAAGGGATTCATTCAACGAACGTAGCATTGATGGATCATAAAATAAAAGAGCCTGAAGATATATGTAGCCAATCAAAAACTAGCGACACTGACTCGTCCGATCGAGAATTAACCGATACAAGAGAAATGGAGAATGTTCGTACCCAAAGGTACTCAACATGACCACACCCAACAAATCAAGCAGTAGCCAAGTTGGGAACAGTACCAGGCGCTCAGTAGCACTCATTGCAGATGAGAACTGCTGATCAGCATATTATATGTCTTACTAACTCACCTTCTCACCGACTTAACGGCACACTGACTCGCCAATGCAGTCAGCACATATTGCAATGTCAGCCGCGCCAACTACGCAAACTGCTACCATAATCATAATTCCCTGACCTACTTTAGAATATAGCATATTTCACTAATCATTACACTAATCTTCCGTGTTCCAAGTAGTATATAAGCATGTATCAAATGAAGAATAAATCAAATCGACGCGATCGTCCTGCCAGCAAAGCGTCCCCGTGCCAGCGACAAGTGCTCATTACCCCCTTGTCCCGCGGTGTGACCCAGAAGTGTCTACTTCGGTTAGGCACAAACATATATAATGGCGGATCCTCCGAAGGAGGACTTGATGGATCTCATGCATTTAAAGTCACTGGCTTTGATTTTTGCGGCCCATTCCTCTACAAGTCGGAAGTGCGAAGCTTCCAGTAAAATGCTACGTTCGTACTTCTTCGTTTGCTTTGCCACGAAAGCTGGAGCTGATCAAGGATCGACGATGTCTTTTCTTCATGGTCTTAAACGATTTATATGCACCAGACGAAAGGCGCGGCAAATTTGGTCTGACTATGCAACCAACTTTGTTGGCGCGCGCGATGAGCTGCTTGAACTAACACATCTGTTCCTTAGCGGCGATCAACAAAAATGTATATCGGAATAAATTGATTGGTGTTTTATTCCTCCGAGGTCACCTCACTTTGGTATTTGTGAAGCGGCTGTGAAGATTGCTAAGCATAATTTCTATAGCGCTGTTGGACCTTCAGTTCTAGCCTTTGATGAGTTGCCGGCCCATGTGTGCCATATTTCTGCAATAGTTAATTCTTGACCCTTAGTCTAGATTTCAGAGAACCCTGCTTTCTGGATGTGTTATTTGTCGAGCCTGATGTGACCACCCTTAACTTCAATCGCCTAGATGGATGGTTTACTTACAGCAGATCTTCTGGACCCGATGGAAGGAAGAATACTTTACACCAAAGCCTGGCCTGATCGTCGATGACTTGGACCGAGTCAAGAATGAAAATTTGCCTCCCTTGGCCCCTGGAAAGTGTGGCCGAGCTTCTGATCAGTGGAGACGGCATTGCTCGAGTTGCCGTACCCAGACTTCCAACGGGGAGAGTATGTCGGACAGCCAAAGAAAGTAGTTAACGTCTCTTAATCCAAGCTCTTATATCAGCTGCATCCCAAGTCGCATCTCTTTCGATCACGCTCTCTGGCTCTTTCGCTGTGTTGGCTTGCAATCTTGTGCCCAGCGCTCGTAAAGTAGTACAAATTTGCTCTCAACATTAAAGGCACTCCTTTCTCTCCTATTGTAAACTATCGCAAATAAATTGTAAGCCAGTACATAAAACCAACTCTGAATTTCGTTCTTCAATTTTACAACAGCTAATAAAAAAGATTATTAGCTCAACACAGATGTAAATAAAAATTCACTTGTGAAAAGCAGAATTTTTCCATGAGTTTCCACTTATGAAATCACTTGCAAGTGACACGTCCCAAGTGAAATCACTTGTGAAATTCAAACTTTTCCCATGAGTTTTCACTTATGAAAATATAAAATTTGTAGTACATACAATTTTAATTACATTTTAATTCATTTTAATTAATACGTATTGTTCAGATTTTCAATAAGGGGACAATTATTGTTAGATATCTGTTGTTTTGTTTTGTTAGTTTGTTTTACACGTTCGTCATCGCCTTTCTTAAACATTTGTCCGGGTCCTCGGAGTCCTTGGCCAACGCTCCTGAAAAAATGTATGGGCATATGATTAAAAAATGCGTTTTACTTGTTTATTTGTATATTTACCTTTTAGAGCTGTGTATAAACTCTATGCGGGATTTTTGTTGGCACAAAACATTTCATCATCCACTTTCGGCTAACGGAACCCATTGAATACCTTCAAAATTTACGTACTTTAAACTAAGATCAATGCACTACATCTTAAACTTAATGTAGCACCTACCTGACTTTATTATATTAACTAAACGATTAAAGTAACACTGCTGCGCACAATTAAAATGGATGCTTCCCTTTCAATCACTCAAACAGAATGCACCAAGTCTTCTTTTCACCCCTTTCCTTGATTTCTTTTGTTTTCTCTTCGCTGTTGGCGCGTGCCACTGCACCTATACCCTTTCCAAAGCGAAAAATATCCGACTGTATAATTTTCACTTCTTGAGTAAAAAATACAACACGATTTTTTTAAAAATGTTAATACTAAAATGTTTTAAATATTTAAATCAATTTTAACGGACTAAATTTCTATAACTAAACTAAAAAATTATATTGTAATAAAAATGTATAATAAGTAAACATAACATTGTAAGTAAATTCAATTTACTAAATTTTACTATAAACAAATTGTTTACTTTTATAAAACAATAAAGTTGTATTTTTCGATATACAATAATGCTTCTAATATATTAGGGCATTCACATATCGCTGCTCCACGAAAATTTTTCCGCCGAAATATTAGTCGCAGGCCGAACATAACGGAGAGACGCAAAAAAAAAGTAACGGACCGGCCGAAATTTGACTCTGCAAGCGCGGAGTTCAGGCAGATTATAAGACAAGAAAGAGAGGGAAATCTACGAATGTCTGCCTCTCTTTGTTGCACGATAGTCTTCGTAGGCACCCTTCAGTTCCAAAAAAAAAGTTTCACTTGTGAATCAACTTGGGAATCACGTGGGACATGTCCTCTTGCATAAGTGAAGAACAAGTGACGCTCCATATAGAAAATTGTATGGAATGTCCGCATTTTCACAAGTGAAAATTCGAATGAAAATTTTTCGAAGTCCTACGGGATTTCACTTGTTCCTTATACTCATTTTTCGTATGGCCTGTCACGTGCCGGTGACACGTCCCAAGTGAATAACTTGTGAAAATCAGAATTTTTCCTAGAGTTTTACTTGTGAAATCACTTGCAAGTGACACGTCCCAAGTGAAATCACTTGTAAAAATCGGAATTTTCCCATGAGTTTTCACTTGTGAAATCTCTTGCAAGTGACACGTCCCAAGTGAAATCACTTGTGAACATCAGAAATTTTCCATCAGCTTTCACTTATGAAAATATAGAATTTAAAATACATACATTTTTATTTACTTTTAAATTCATTTTATTTAAATAGTGTTATTTAGGTTATCTGTTAAAGGACAATTATTATAGTAAGCCTAGTTTTATGTTACGTTATTGGCTTTTTACATTGGTCATCGCTTTCCTTAAACCTTTGTCCGGGTCCTCCGAATCCTTGGCCAACGCTCGTAAAAAAATGTACGGGCATATGATAAAAAAATGCGTTTTACTTGTTTATTTGTATATTTACCTTTTAGAGCTGTCTATAAACTCTTTGCGGGATTTTTTTTGGCACAAAACATTTCATCATCCACTTTCGGCTATCGGAACCCATTGAATACCTTCAAAATTTACGTACTTTAAACTAAGATCAATGCACAACATCTTAACCTTAACGTAGCACTTACCTGACTTTATTATTTTAACTTAAAGAAACGATTAAAGTAACTCTGCTGCGCACAATTAAAATGGATGTTTCGCTTTCAATCACTCAAACAGAATGCACCAAGTCTTTTTCTCACCCCTTAACTTGATTTCTTTAGTTTTCTCTTCGTTGTTGGCGCGTGCCACTGCACCTATACCCTTTCTAAAGCGAAAAATATCCAACTACATCATTTTTACTTCTTGAGTAAAAAACACAATGTGAATTTTTTAAAAATGTTAATTCTAAAATGATTTAAATATTTAAATCAATTTTAACGGAATAAATTTCTATAACTAAACTAAAAAATTATATTGTAATAAAAATGTATATTAAGTAAACATAACATTATAAGTAAATTTAATTTTATAAAACAATATGCCGCTGTTGACGTCAGCAGAGCAGTCGGCGCAGCGTAGAAGACTACCTACGAAAACGATCGTGCAACAAAGAGAGGCAGATACTCGGAGATTTCCCTCTCTTTCTTGTCTTATAATCTGCCTGCACTCCGAGCTCGCAGAGACAAATTTCGGCCGGTCCGTTATTTTTTTGCGTCTCTCCGTTATGTTCGGCTACCCTTCAGTTCCAAAAAAAAAGTTTCACTTGTGAATCACCTTGGGAATCACGTGGGACATGTCCTTTTGCACAAGTGAAGAACAAGTGACGCTCCATATAGAAAATTGTATGGGATGTCCGCATTTTCACAAGTGAAAATTCAAATGAACCTTTTTCGACGTCACTCGTGATTTCACTTGTTCCTTATACTCATTTGTTGTATGGCCTGTTACCAACAGGTGACGGTTCCCACGTGAAATCACTTATGAAATGCAGAAAATTTCCGATGAGTTTCACTTATGAAATCACTTGCAAGTGACACGTCCCAAGTGAAATAACTTGTGAAAATCAGAATTTTTCCTATGATTTTTCACTTATGAAATCACTTGCAAGTGACACGTCCCAAGTGAAATCACTTGCAAAAAATATAGAATTATGAAAATATAGAATTTTTAGTACATACAATTTTAATTACATTTTAATTAAATCGTATTATTCAGATTTTCAATAAGGGGACAATTATTGTTAGTATTTCTGTTTTTTGGTTTTGTTAGTTTGTTTTCTCGTTCGACATCGCCTTTCGCAAACATGTGTCCGGGTTCTCGGAGTCCTTGGCCAACGCTCCTGAAAAATTGTAAGAATGCACCAAGACTTCTCACCCCCTTTACTTGATTTCTTTTGTTTTCTCTTCGCTGTTGGCGCGTGCCACTGCACTTATACCCTTTCTAAGGCGAAATATATCCAACTATATCATTTTTACTTCTTAAGTAAAAAATACAATACGAATTTTTTAAAAATGTTAATACTAATACTACTAATGTTTTAAATATTGAAATCAATTTTAATGGACTTATTTTCTATAATTACACTGAAAAAAATATATTGTAATAAAAATGTATAATAAGTAAACATAACATTAAAAGTAAATCCAAATTACTTATTTTACTATAATAAAATAATTTACTTTCATAAAACAATATAAGTTGTATATTTTCGATACACAATAATGCTCCTAAAATATTAGGGCATTCACATGTCGCTGCTCCACGAAAATTTTTCCGCCGAAATATTAGTCGCTAGCCGAACATAACGGAGAGACGCAAAAAAAAATAACGGACCAGCCGAAATTTGTCTCTGCGAGCGCGGAGTGCAGGCAGATTATAAGACAAGAAAGAGAGGGAAATATTATATTGTTGCACGATCGTTTTCGTGGGCAGTCTTCTACGCTGCGCCGACTGCTCTGCTGACGTCAACAGCGGCACAGCGTTTTAGGCACAAAAAAAAACAAAAAAAGCTTTTTGCCTTGAACCATGTCACCGCGTCCCTACTGCAGAACTGAAGGGTAGCGACTAACATTTCGGCCAAAAAATTTTCGGAGAGCAGCGACATATGAATGCCCTAATATTTTAGGAGCATTATTGTATATCGAAAATAAACAACTTTATTGTTTTATAAAAGTAAATTATTTGATTATAGTAAAATTAAGTAAATTGAATTGACTTATAATGTTATGTTTAGTTATTATACATTTTTATTACAATTTAATTTTTTAGTTTAGTTATAGAAATTTTGTCCGTTAAAATTGATTTAAATATTTAAAACATTTTAGAATTAACATTTAAAAAAAAATTTATATTGTGTTTTTTACTCAAGAAGTAAAATCAAGGAAGAACGCTATAGTCGAGTAACGGGTATAATTTAATTGTCGGATATTTTTCGCTTTAGAAAAGGGTATAGGTGCAGTGGCACGCGCCAACAACGAAGAGAAAACAAAAGAAATCAAGTAAAGGGGTGAGAAGAAGACTTTGTGCATTCTGTTTGAGTGATTGAAAGGGAAGCATCCATTTTAATTGTGCGCAGCAGAGTTACTTTAATCGTTTCTTTAAGTTAATATAATAAAGTCAGGTAAGTGCTACGTTAAGGTTAAGATGTTGTGCATTGATCTTAGTTTAAAGTACGTAGAAGGTATTCAATGGCTTCCGTTAGCCGAAAGTGGATGACGAAATGTTTTGTGGCAAAAAAATACCGCAAAGGGTTTATACACAGCTCTAAAAGGTAAATATACAAATTGAAAAGTAAAACGCATGTTTTAATCATATGCCCATACAATTTTTCAGGAGCGTTGGTTAAGGACTCCGAGAACCCGGACACATGTTTGAGAAAGGCGATGTCGAACGAGAAAACAAACTAACAAAACCAAAAAACAGAAATACTAACAATAATTGTCCCCTTATTGAAAATCTGAATAATACGATTTAATTAAAATGTAATTTAAATTGTATGTACTAAAAATTCTATATTTTCATAATTCTATATTTTCATGGGAAAAATTCTACATTTTACAAGTGATTTCACTTGGGACGTATCACTTGCAAGTGATTTCATAAGTGAAAACTCATCGGAAATATTCCGCATTTCACAAGTGATTTCACGTGGGACCCGTCACCTGTTGGTAACAGGCCATACAACAAATGAGTATAAGGAACAAGTGAAATCCCGAGTGACGTCGAAAAATTTTCATTTGAATTTTCACTTGTGAAAATGCGGACATCCCATACAATTTTCTATATGGAGCATCACTTGTTCTTCACTTGTGCAAGAGGACATGTCCCACGGGATTCACAAGGTGATTCACAAGTGAAACTATTCTAACAAAAATTTATGGAAATTTGAAGATTTATTATATTTATAATGTATTTAGTGTAATTTAAATTACTTTTTATACCCGTTACTCGTAGAGTTAAAGGGTATACTAGATTCGTCGGAAAGTATGTAACAGGCAGAAGGAAGCGTTTTCGACCCCATAAAGTATATATATTCTTGATCAGGATCACTAGCCGAGTCGATCTAGCCATGTCCGTCTGTCCGTCTGTCTGTCCGTCCGGATGAACGCTGAGATCTCGGAAACAATGAGAGCTAGGCTATTGAGATTTGGCGTGCAGATTCCTGAGCTTCTTACGCAGCACAAGTTTGTTTCAGTAGAGTGCCACGCCCACTCTAACGCCCACAAACCGCCCAAAACTGTGCGCCGGTAGGTGGCGCATTTGCTGCTTGCATATCCCCATTTTCCTTTGGTCCCTTTAGCTGAGTAACGGGTATCTGATAGTCGAGGTACTCGACTATAGCGTTCTTCCTTGTTTTATATTATTTTGCATTCTTTTTAATATTCATTTTAAAAATTTATTTTTGTGTGTTATGAATTAAATATTTTTTACCTATCTTTGTTTGTTGTTTACTGTTATCTCCGCAAATAATTATCATTATATTTTATTTTTTCTACTATATAGGGTCCTAAATATGTTTCATCTAATTTATGTCCTGTTTCATTTTTGAGTAGTCATATTATTTCTTATTCTTTATCTTGGTTTCTTCTAACATAATTCCAGCTCTTTTAAATGCTATTTCTATTCTATATTTACTTTCCTTAGCATAGTCACCTATATAGTATATGGGTTCAATGTTATCTATGCTATTAAAATATTTTGGTAAATGACTTGATTTACCAAAGACAAGTTCATATGGACAATAATCATGTGCCATAGATGGGGTCGTATTGAAACAGTATACGATATATTGGATCCATACGTCCCAATCAGTTTAATCAACCGATATATATAAACGTATGTATTCATTAAAAGTTCTGGGACTTCTTTCGACTGTTCCAACTGTCTGGTGATGATGTGCAGTAGATGTTATATAATTTATTTTTAAATATTTGCACCCTTCATTAATTATAGAATTTTTGTATTCTGTTCCCATGACATTTTTGTTCCCAACGTCTTCATTGGACCGTACTTCAGAATAAAATTCTCAAATATCGATTTGGCTTCTGTACTAGCATTTTTGTTTGGAATTGGAATCGCAACTAGGTATTTAGTCAAGTCACAAAATAATGTGACTCCGTATTTATTACCATTCTCAGACGTGGGTAGTGGACCAATAGTGTCTACTATAACCCTGCCGAAAGCGTGTACAGGTGTATCAGTAATTGTTAAAGGAGTTTTAATTTTTTTTGTCATTTTTGATTTTTGGCATTTTGGACATTTTGGTATGTACTCAGTAATATCTCGAGTCATACCTTTCCAATAACAATGTATTTTGACCTTGGCCAAGGTTTTTGCAATGTCTGGTATGACCTCCTTGTACAGAACCATCATGTAGTGTAGACAATATAGCTTCTTTCTCTTTAGCATTTGTTAATGTGGTCACCGGGTTGAGTAGCGCTACTCTTTTAGATATTCAAATGCATTTTGACATTCATTAGACCATTTAAATGGAACATTATTACCCGTTACTCGTAGAGTAAAAGGGTATACTAGATTCGTCGGAAAGTATGTAACAGGCAGAAGAAAGCGTTTCCGACCCCCTAAAGTATATATATTCTTGATCAGGATCACCATAGCCATGTCCGTCTGTCTGTCCTGATGAACGCTGAGATCTCGGAAACTATAAGAGCTAGGCTATTGAGATTTGGCGTGCAGATTCCTGAGCTTCTTACGCAGCAGAGTGCCACGCCCACTCTAACGCCCACAAACCGCCCAAAACTGTGGCTCCTAAAGTTGTGATGATAGAATGAAAATTTTAACTGAAATGTATTGTTCTCATCAATACCTATCGATTGACCCAAAAAAAGGTTGCCACGTCTACTGTAACGCTCACAAACCAACAAACTTCAAAAAATCGTAAATATGAACGCGGATATCTCGGAAAATATCAAGGATAGAGAAATGTGATTTCAGATATAGATTCCGTAGGCTTGAGCGCAGCGCAAGTTTGTTACGCGAATATGCCCACTCTAACGCTCGCAAGCCGCCCAAGCCTGTGGCGCCCACAATTTTCATGCTAGATAACAAATTTTAACTGAAATGTATTGGTCTCGTCAATACCTATCGATTGAAAAACTTTGCCTCGCCCACTCTAACGCCCACAACGCTTAAATCTGTCTACCGCCGGTAGGTGGCGCATTTCAATCTCGCTTTGCTGCTTCCATATCTCCATTTTCCTTTGGTCCCTTTAGCTGAGTAACGGGTATCTGATAGTCGAGGTACTCGACTATAGCGTTCTTCCTTGTCTTAATTTTTTATATGCCTAGAATAACCGGCAAAATTTTTGATGAATTTTTTTTTTACACTTTTTCCTGTCTAGCGATTGTGTGGCCTTACAGGCCGCACTCTAATTGATAATAATATATATTTAAGCCTGCATGCTGTTGATGTTGTTGATTCTACTCGCTGGATGTCGTCGCCTGGCACTTGTTGATACTCTGCTGCTGTTGTCCTGGGGCTATGTGCTCAGACGGTTCCGGTGCTGGTCATCGCACAGGTGGAGTTGCAGTGGGCGCTATACAGCGGACCAGGGCAATCGGCCGGGAAAAGTTTTGGCCTCTGTTCGCCTTTAGTTTATTGTTAGCATTTATAACTTTAATTTGTGCTGAGTGAGCTGCGGTATTGGGGACTCGCTTTTCGAGAACTGACTTTAACCAGTCAAGCTCTAATTGTTTTGAGCAATGGCCCACGCGGGCGGTGGTGATTTTGAGTATAATAGCCACTTAACGTGCGCTATTCTCTTTTGAATTTTGTTCTTCACAACTCCGCGTCTTCTGTTCCGTTTAACTTTTGATTTCTGAATGTTTTATTCAATATATTCTTATAGCTAAGACCGCATAGCTGCGCTGCCGGTTACGCCAGCAGCGGAGCGGCTTCATATATAGTTTGTCCTATCAGCATAAGAGAGACAGAGAGAGAGTCTTATGTGCATACTTGCATATATATGTATATGCTACAAGTGGTCAGCGTGTGGCCGCTGACTTAGCATAGCTCAAAGGTGGGCGATCATATTACACGCTCACTAGAAAAGGTTTTGTTTGTGCTGGATCCAATATAAGAATATAAGCTTAGGAGTGCGACTTCGCTCCCTAAATGGACTTCCTGCCGGACGTGCCCTTAAAAAGAAGTAGTTTCTGCCCAAAGGAATTTGGTTGCGTTGTATGTACTAGAAAAAGTATCTTTTTAGCAGAAGTAAGATCTTCGACAAGCCCTCCATTGGGAAATAGCATTACTCCACCACCACGGTCTACCTAACAGCTAAAGCCTAGTACTCACATCGACGAGAATCGCGAGCTAGCCATAGGAGTGAGCGAGAGGAAAATACGCTTCTAACACTTTTCGTCGGGTCTGTTTTTCAGAGCGGAACTCATATGAGCTAAGAAAATCCCAGAAAAAATACCAGATTTAGGGAGTGAGTTTTGATAAACGCCGTTGGCCGCGGCGCAAAGAATACGATATTTAATCTATGGCGGTGTTCGCGCCAAAAAAAAAAATTAAAACTATAAAATTCCAAATGGATGGAAAACCCAAGAAACGACTGCAGGAGGTCAGTGCAGATGAAAAAGGACGCCTATTCCAAGCTGTTACATATTATTGTGGAACTTCACCGACAGGAAACAATACCACAACAGGGTAAATCCGCAGAATAGTTAAAGTGCTGGAGAAGATCCATTAGAGAATTTCGGTGGGAAGGATCATGCCGATTGGGACTTCGCTCCCTACATGGACATCATGCCGGGCGTGTCCTCACAAAGAAAGTAAGTTCTGGCCAAAAGAATTTGGTTACGCTGTACTAATAGAAGTATCTTTTTCGCAGAACTACCATAACGATCTCCGACGAGCTCTGCATTGTTGATCGACAGGACTCCACTTCCACCAGCTACTTGGCAGCTAAAACGGAGATGGAGGACGCAAAGGCTTTGCGACTTCCTGCAGCATCAGTCGGAACAACCCCGTTCCCAAAGATAGCAAAGCATCCGTGGACCCTGGACCGAATATACTTAGTTAACGACTTAGGTGTTCTCCTGGATCCAAAACTTAAATTTGACTCTCACATAACCTCTACTGTAAGTAAAGCTATGAGTGTTCTTGGGTTTATGGTTTGTCTTCAAACCAAGGTAAGTCCTGCTCTTAAGTAAAACACAGAACTTGGATGCTAATATATATTTTGTACTTTTTTATACTGAGTGATTGTTCAGAATTGAGATCTGTTTTCTTAGTGGGCTTTTTAGCGTGGTTCTTCGAATAGTGTGCCCAAAGAGGTTTTTTGATACCAATCTATTCTGAGGAGTTTTCAGCGATGCCAGATGGCAGAAAACATGATCGCCACAGTACTCCCCCTAGGCTTCATGTTGTAAAACGAACAGGGAGTCTAATTGTACGACGAGGTCTTGAAGATTGGTTAACAGCAGGGGTCGTTGCGGTGTCTTCGATCCTGTTGCTGAAGTCACTGGATGGATTTGGGGGTGGAATGATTGGCTGCGGAGTTTCGATGAAGGCGGGCTTGAGTCGGTCTATAGACACCTTAATGCATCGAGTGCCGGTGTTTATAGTGAAGTATTTGGATTGCTTTTCTTTCACTTCAAAAGGTCCATCGTAAGGCGCTTGAAGGGATCCACGGACGGTGTCGCTGCGTAGGAAGACGTGAGTTGCCTGTTTCAGCTCTTTAAAAACAAATGGCTTGGAGGAGTCGTGATGTGCCGTCTGGATGGGCCGTATTTCTCGCATGATTTCCTCCAGTTCCTTTGCGAAGTCAGTTTGCGGTTGGAAATTGGACTTTTGATGAAAAAATTCTCCAGGAAGGCGAAGGGTTGTTCCGTACACAAGTTGTGCTGATGTTGTTTAAATGTCTGGCTTGAATGCTGAACGCAACCCGAGCAGGATCAGTGGAAGTTTTTGTGGCCAATTTACACGATTTTTGCACATAATGGCTGCTTTAAGTGTTCTGTGCCAGCGTTCGATGATTCCGTTTGCTTGTGGGTGATATGCTGTTGTGCGAAGGATGTCTATTCCTAGCAGTCGTGACAATTCATGGAATAATTGGGACTCAAACTGTCTTCCCTGATCCGTTGTGATGCGGGCTGGAACTCCAAATCTTGAGATCCACGAGCCGATGAGTGCAGAGGCTACCGTGTTGGCGTGCATGTCCTCGATTGCGATGGCTTCTGGCCAACGTGTATAACGGTCAATGATTGTTAAACAATATCTATATTGACCTGATTGTGGTAATGGTCCGATGAGATCTAAATTGATGTGATCGAATCTTTGTGTAGGAAGCGTGAACTGCTGCAGCGGCGAGCGGACGTGTCTGGAAATCTTCGATTTTTGGCAAGGTGTACAGTGTTTTACAAATTGAGAAATCTCCTTGTGCATTGAGGGCCATATGAAGCGTTGCTTGATAAGTTTTATAGTTGATCCAACTCCACTGTGAGAAATGTTGTGTAATTTTCTGATGACGTTCTTCCTTAGAGGCTCTGGAACAAAAGGTCGCACGCTGGAAGTAGATAAATCGCAAACTATTGAATTGGTAGAGTTGGGAATGCTGATTGACTTCAACTGCAAAGCAGTGGTGTTGTCGTTCAGTAGTCGTTTAAGTTCTTCGCAACTTGCTTGTGCGATGCTGAGTTGGTTGTAGTCGATAATTTCGCGTTCGATGGTTGAGATGCGGGAAAGCGCGTCAGCAGTAGTGTTTTCAATTCCAGCCACATGCACGATAGAGGTAGTGAATTGGCTAATGAAATCCAATTGTCGAAGTTGCCGTGGGGAGGCTTTTTCAGGTTTTTGCGAAAAAGCGTATACCAAAGGTTTATGGTCTGTGCGAATGTCAAACGTTCTTCCTTCTAGCATGTAGCGAAAGTGAGTGATGCTGAGGTATATAGCGAGCAGTTCTCGATCATATGTGCTATACTTGCGTTGCGTTTCAGTTAACTTTACACTGAAAAATCCCATTGGTTGAAACTGGCCGCTCACGACTTGATGTAGTACTGCTCCAACTGCGAAATCGCTTGCATCTGTGCAGAGAGAAAGTGGCGCAGAGGGTGCTGGGTGTACAAGTAACGTTGCCTCTGCAAGAGTTCGCTTACATTCACCGAAATCGTTGATAGTAGCGGCAGTCCAAGTGATTGGAGTTGAGTCATTCTTCTTATTTCCAGGGATAAGTTGGTTTAGCGGTGCCTGATGTTGAATTGCATTTGGCAAGAATCGCCTGTAGAAGTTAATCATTGCCAAGAACCTGCGTAGCTCCTTTGCGACTTTGGGCAGAGGGAAATCCGAAATGGCCTTTACTTTCTCTGGCAGTGGTTTGATGCCGTTTGAATCGATATGATGGCCTAAGAAATCGATCGACTTCTTTCCGAAACTACATTTAGCTGGATTTATGGTGAGGTTGAATTGGCGCAGTCGTTCAAATACTTTGCGGAGGTGAAGTTGGTGCTGCTCCATGTTAACTGATGCAACCGCGATGTCATCGACGTAAACGAAGACAAAATCCATCTCTGAGAATGCGGAATGCATATATCGTTGGAATGTTTGCGCCGCGTTGCACAGTCCGAAAGTCATGTGGGTGAATTCGAATAATCCAAAAGGTGTAGTTATGGCCGTTTTGGGGATGTCTCGAGCCTCGATGGGAATTTGATGGTATGCTCGGTTTAGATCGATCTTTGAAAATACGTGGTTCCCGAAAAATATGTGAGTGCAGTCTTGAATGTGTGGTAAGGGATACCGATCTGGGGTGGTTTGGGCATTGAGAGCTCGGTAATCGCCGCATGGACGCCATTCACCACTAGCCTTACGGACCATGTGTAACGGGGAGGCGTAAGGGCTTTTTGACGAGCGGCAAACGCCGAGGTTGATCAGATACTGGAACTCACTTTTTGCTGCTTGGAATTTTTCTGGGGTAAGTCTTCTGGGCCTAGCGAATGGTGGAGAGCCTTTGGTTTCAATGCAGTGTGTAACGTTGGCGGTTGTTGCTTGAGGAGGAGATGAGTTAAGCTGTGTGATGTCCTTAAATTCTTCCAGTAGCTTGGAAAATTCGCAGTGAATGTTATATGTCCTGATCTCCGCAATTGATTGTTGGCTAAATATACCGCAGCATGATAGGCGTGTTTCGACATCAACTAACTTCGAGTTTTTAAGATCAACCAGGAGATTAAAGTGCTGCAAGAAGTCTGAGCCAATGATTGGGATTTTCGTATCGGCTATGGTAAAAATCCATGTGAAAGGGCGGCGCAAGCCGAGATCCAGCGTAAGGCGGGTGGTACCATAAGTATGGATTGCTGTTCCATTGGCTGCGAATAGTGTATGGTTATTATTAGCTTTGATGTCTCGATTAATTGTTTTTGGTGGTATAACAGATACGTCAGCTCCAGTGTCGATGAGAAAACTTTTACCCGATTTGGAGTCCGGAACGAAGAGACGGTTGGAGGATGAAATTCTGCAGATGTTTACTTTAAACAATGGGTAGCGCTGTGTGGCATTTGGGATACGACCGTCGGAGCTGCCCTGTCGATTTCCAACGGTGGAGCTTAGTTCTTTGAACTGTTGTTGGCATGGAAAGAGCACGGTTGGATGCAACGTTGGGCACTGTCTGCGTACTTGTTGTGGTACCAGCAAAATTGAGGGTTAGAATTGTCCCTGGATGGTGTGTTACTGCGGAAACTATTGTTGCTGGGCGATCGATTGTAGCTCCGACCGCGTTGCTGATTGGTGGTGCCAAGGAGCTGACTCAGCTTGTTGTTGATCTGCTGTAGCATCTTGTCATTGTTATCCAGGCGTTTAACCAGCTGTGTGATGCGATCCTCCTGTGAAGCGTGGTGGGTGTTTTGCTGTGATACTGCACACATGTGATCTGAAGTGTCGTAGTTAAGGGAATCCATCACAGCATCGGCAGCAGTTGCAAGCTGGGCGAGGGTGGTGTTGGGAGAGCTTTCGAGCAGACCTACGATTACAGCACGCGCGGGAGGTGGTAAGCGCTTGATCCAGTAGCGACGTACAACCGATTCGTCATTGGTGGCGTTAGTTTGCTGTAGTTGGCTGAGTAGATGACTTGGACGACCGTCACCTAGTTGAATTCCTGTCGCAAGTCTGTCGAGGCGCACCATCTCTGATTCGGCAAATTTTGACAAAATTGCTTGCTTGAGGGTTGAGTACGGGTTTGTTTGTGGTGGGTTATTGACAAGATCGTGCACTTGGTCCAGGTATTTGGGATCAGCATACGCAATTACTGCTGCGTATTTCTCCTGTTCTTTGCGTGCACCGAGACCTTGCAGCAAAAACCAGCTTTCCAGTTTGGTGAAAAACATTTCGATGTTGGTAATGGAATGTAGTTGAGGGAAGGGCATCTTGGCAAATACCGAGTTCACAGCACTAGCATCAGGAATTTGCAGTGGTTCCTGCGCGTCGACGAAGTCTTCGTTATCCGGCATTGTTTGAGGTTATGTTGAAGTTCTGAGTAAGTCGAGGTGCGTTCGCTTTGATTGCAGATGTTTGAATCGTCTGGGGTCACCAATTATGGTTTGTCTTCAAACCAAGGTAAGTCCTGCTCTTAAGTAAAACACAGAACTTGGATGCTAATATATATTTTGTACTTTTTTATACTGAGTGATTGTTCAGAATTGAGATCTGTTTTCTTAGTGGGCTTTTTAGCGTGGTTCTTCGAATAGTGTGCCCAGAGAGGTTTTTTGATACCAATCTATTCTGAGGAGTTTTCAGCGATGCCAGATGGCAGAAAACATGATCGCCACAGGTTTATAAAGCGTTGGTCTAAAGAATTTGATGATCCATACACTACCAAATTATTATTTACCTCTCTTGTCCGTCCTAATTTAGAGCACTGTAAGTCCGTTTGGAGTCCTCAGTATCAAGTGCACATTGACCGTATAGAGACCGTACAGAAACCATTTATTTTTTTTGCCTTAAGCGTTTTGCGCTGGGACCAAAACGTCAGGTTGCTCTCTTACTCGAGTATATTGCTATTGATTAAATTGCCTACTCTAGTAAATCGTAGAACTATGCTTGGTACTATTTTTATACATAATCTTATCAGAGGCGATATTGCAATGGAATCAATTTAAAGTTCCTGTTAGACAAATGCGAAACTACTATCCTATTAACTTGCCACGATATACATCTAATTTTAGTCAGCATGTTTCGCGTTCTTTCTAATAATTATAATCTATATCGTACAATTTGTTCCTCAACTTATATACCTGTATTAAAAACTGAAATCTTAGCTCATTTGCTTTAGTCTTAGTTGATCTATGTTATGTCCTGTCTTTATTTGTTCTATGTACCTTCCTCGCGTATCGTATTTGCCCGAAATAAAAATGGGTACGCGCGTAACAAGCACGTGCTTGTTGTTGTTTGGGCCACTTGTTTGTAATGCTCTTAGTGCATCAAAGTTCAACAATACAATACATAATTATAAACATTCTTTGAACATTCCATTTATTATACCCGTTAGTCGTAGAGTAAAAGAGTATACTAGATGCGTCGGAAAGTATGTAACATGCAGAAGGAAGCGTTGCCGACCCCATAAAGTATATATATTCTTGATCAGGATCACTAGTTGGTCCATCTAGCTATGTCCGTCTGTCCGTGTGTCTGTCCGTCCGGATGAACGCTGAGATCTCGGAAACTATAAGAGCTTGGCTATTGGGATTTGGCATGCTGAGCTTTCTGAGCGCAAGTTTGTTTCAGCAGCGTGCCAAGCCCACTCTAACGGCCACAACCGCTCCTATAGTTTTGATGCTAGAATAATCGTATAAATTTATAAATAAATTTAACTGATCAATACCTATCGATTGACCCAAAAAAAGGTTGCCACGCCCACAAACTTCAAAAAATCGTACATATGAACGCGGATATCTCTGAAACTATCAAGGATAGAGAATTGGGATTTCAGATTTAGATTCCGTAGCCTTGTACGCAGCCCAAGTTTGTTATGAAAAAATTTTTAACTGAAATGTATTAGTCTCGTCAATACCTATCGATTGATCCAAAAAAAAAGTTTACCACGCCCACTTAAACGCCCATAACGCTTAAATCCGTCTACCGCCCACATAACCATATATTGAGGTCGCGGGAAGGTGACGTATTTAATCTCGCTTTGCTGCTTGCATATCTCCATTTCCTTTTGTCCCTTTAGCTGAAAAACGGGTATCTAATACTCGAGGTTCTCTACTATAGCGATTTTTCTTGTTTTTATTTTAATTTCTTTGTGCACCAGCAGACCCTTTTTTTTTAATCATTTGAAGATTTGTTTTGCGCTTGGCAACAAGCCCAGCTGCGTATGTGTCCAACACTACAAAGAATATTATTTTTTCACTATAATGGAACTAGTGCACTAGTTAAACTCTTAGCCGATTTGAGTACTAGGCTTAGAGCAGAGCTGGAGGAAGCTTAAACTGAAATAGGGAGAAGTAAAAAGGCTGCCCGCTAAGGCCCATCTGGAAAAGCCATTACCAGCCATTTGCTGGGTGACTTTCTGCAGCACCAGCAGAACCACCCCGTTTCAAATCCGGCTCCCATTCCTCAAGGCCCATATTGGCATATTGGGAATCGGAGCTGAGCAGCACTCGTAGGGTAGATGCTGCGCTAAACTAAACTATTAGACATAAATTCAAAGTTTGAAACACGTTGAGCAATTGAATTATTATACTCCTTACTCGTAGAGTAAAAGTTTATACTAGATTCATCGGAAAGAATGTAACAGATAGAAGGAAGCGTTTTTTAACCCATAAAGTATATATAGTGACATATCCAAAGCACCACATACTCCTATGTACATGTCCAAACACCCACACATACATGCACACATTATGCAGTCACCCTCGAGACACCCTCTAAGAAATAAGAACCCAAATTTAACTGTCAACAAGCCAATGGAAAATTACCGAATTATAAGACAAAGGAAATTTCCATGTAACAAAAAACCACAGTTTGTAGACTAAACAATTAGAACGAGCCGCTGTTCAGACTATCGGCACGTTCCCACAATTCAGGATGCTCAGATTTCGGGACCCAAGTCTGGAGTCCAAAGTCCAAATTTAGAGAATCACTCAATAGCAATAAGTCCCACTCACAAAAAGCTTTAAAACTTAAAACCGAGGTATGATCTTAAATGAAGTAGGAGTTAGAGAATGAGCTCAGTTTGAGATTTGTCAACAGCAAGTCGGTGTTCTTCCAAAATATTGTAACCAGTGTTAATTAAATTAAATAAAGTTTTTTTTTAAATACACTTATGGTGCAGAAATCTAATTATATATATATTCTCGATTAGTATCACTAGCCGAGTCGATCTAGCCATTTCCGTCTACCCGTCTGTCTGTCTGTCCGGATGAACGCTGTGATCTCGGAAACTATAAGGGCTACGAGATTTCTGCGCAGCGCAAGTTTGTTACGTCAGGGTGCCACGCCCACTCTTACGCCCACAAACCGCCCAAAACTGTCCTGCAGTTTTAATGTTATAATAAAAAAGTTAGCTGATATGTTTTGTTCTCATCAATACCTATCGATTGACCAAAAAAAAATTTGCCACGCCCACTTTAACCCCCACATACCGCCCACAAGCTTTAAATAAGCTTCTCGGAAACCATCAAAGATAAAGAAACGGGATTTCAGATTTAGATTCCGTAGCCTTGTACGCACTCTGATGCCCACAAACCGCCCAAAACTGTGGCGCCCACAATTTTCATGCTAGAAATAAAATATCAACTGAAATATATTAGCCTCGTCAATACCAGTCGATTGACCCAAAAAAAATCACCACGTTCCCTCCTGCGGCCACAAACCGCCCATAACGCTTAAATCTGTCTGCCGCCCGCAAAACCAAATTTTGAGATCGCGTGTAGGTGGCGCACTACAATCTCGCTTTGTTGCATGTATATCTCCATCCAGCTTTGGTCCCTTTAGCTAAATATCGGGTATCTGATAATCAAAGCACTCGACTATATCGTTCTATCTTGTTTTTATTTTATTGTCTTTATACACCAACAGACTCTTCTTTTTAAAATGGCTCCAATTGATTTGTTCTCCGCTTGTCAACAAACCAATCTGCTTGACATTAAGATCATGCTACATGCATGATGTAATTAAATTTAAAAGTTTTAAAAAGTACCAAAGTATCCGTATGTAAGACGTTTGAACACAAAATATCAAAAAATAAATGAAGGTGAGCATCAGACTTCATGTAACTACCGTACTACTTCACGTAACTACTACTATGGGCAAAAGTTATGTGAATTTTTTTTTCGAGTTTCGTGGTGTGGTGCACTATGCATTCTTTTCATCCGGCCCAACTTTTAATAATGAATATTATTTGAGCGATATGCGTTGTTAGCGTGAATCAATGCGTCCAAAAACACCAGAATTATGAGCAAGAATAACTCTTGGTTTTTGCATCACGATAATGCACCGGCTCACATTTCACTTAATCTTTCTGAGCATTTCGCCGAAAATTCGACCTATGTATCTCTTTCCGCAACCACTTTATTAGCCTGATCATAGAGTAAGAATCTATATATATATAGATATAGTCTCTATGGAGACACCATTTGCTCTGCCGCTCTCTTATGATGCCACCTAGGCGAAAAAAGATAATTTCTCTAGTTTTTGAAATGTTCGATGTGTCCTTGTAATTCGTTCCCGCGGTGATTTTTGTGGGAAATTATATATCTGCAGCGCTCTTACTCACTGTAGTAAAAGGGTATACTAGATTCGTCGGAAAGTTTGTAACAGGCAGAAGGAAGCGTTTCCGACCCCATAAAGTATATATATTCTTGATCAGGATCACTAGCTGAGACGATCAAGCTATGTCTGTCTGTCCTTCTGTCCGGATAAACGCTGAGATCTCGGAAACTTTAAGAGCTAGGCTATTGAGATTTGGCGTGCAGATTGCTGAGCTTCTTACGCAGAGTGCCACGCTCACTCTAACGCCCACAAACCGCCCAAAACTGTTGCTCCTACAATTTTGATGATAGAAATAAAATATTAACTGAAATGTATTGCTCTCGTCAATACCTATCGATTGACCCAAAAACTAATTTGCCACGCCCACTCTAACGCCCATAACGCTTAAATCTCTCTACCGCCGGTAGGTGGCGCATTTCAATCTCGCTTTGCTGCTTGCATATCTCCATTTCCCTTTGGTCCCTTTAGCTGAGTAACGGGTATCTGATGGTCGAGGTACTCGACTATAGCGTTCTTCCTTGATTGTTTTTCTAATTAATCCCCAAAACTATTGCTGTTGCTTCGCACTTGTTGGGTGTGTTGAAAAATCGGAGTTAGCTTCAAACTTGACCTTGAATTGGCTCTCAGCAGAGGTTGGGCAGAGGTTCGGACAGAGCAAATGGTGTCTCTATATAGTTTATTACTCTATGGCCTAATTTGGCTCTGTTTGACTTCTGGCTATTCACACTGGGGAACGCATTTCGAGTCGATTTAAACCTAGTACTCAGATCGGCTAAGAGTTTCACTAGTCGAAAATTTTATTCTTTGTAGTGCGACCGAAGTTTTCAAAGTTCACCCGCAATGCATGTAGCATGACCTTACTGTCAAGCAGCTGGGTTTATTGCCAAACGGAAAACATCAGTTGTAGCAATTTAAAAAGAAGAGTCTGCTGGTGCACAAAGAACTTAAAATTAAAATAAATGGAATGTTCAATTGTTTTTTTTTATGTAAATTAGTAGTTTAAAGCTTTCTTCTCGTCCCACGGATGCTTCGCCATCTTTCCCGCAACACCGCAGTC
The DNA here is from genome assembly GCF_014743375.2 of Drosophila subpulchrella. Taxonomy (NCBI): domain Eukaryota; kingdom Metazoa; phylum Arthropoda; class Insecta; order Diptera; family Drosophilidae; genus Drosophila; species Drosophila subpulchrella. The sequence goes on along the minus strand of NW_023665720.1, from coordinate 408,841 downwards.
CAGCTCCAAGTCCCAATGGGCATATTGCACTTTGAGGAAGTGGGAGCCGGATGGGGAACAGGGTTGATCCGCTGCAGAAAGTCGCCCAGCATCCTGCCAAGGGCTGGCTATGGCTTCTCCAACTGTTCCTTAGCGGGAGCGGATTCTGCGGATTTGCCCTGTTGTATCTTGTAGGTGAAATCCCACAATAATGGGCAACAGCTTGGATTAGGCGTCCTATTTCATCTGCACTGACCTCCTGCATTCGACTTTGGGGATTTCCTTCCATTTTTAATTTATAGTTTAAACACCGCCTTTGCACGCAATGCATGTAGAAAGGTTTTACTGTCAATTAGCTGGGCTTGTTGATAAACGGAAAACAAATCAACTGAAGCAATTTAAAACAAGGAAGAACGCTATAGTCGAGTACCTCGACTATCAGATACCCGTTACTCAGGTAAAGGGACCAAAGGAAAATGGAGATATGCAAGCAGCAAATGCGCCACCTACCGGCGGTAGACAGATTTAAGCATTGTGGGCGTTAGAGTGGGCGGGGCAAAGTTTCTTTTAAATCAATCGATAGGTATTGACGAGACCAATAAATTTAAGTTAAAATTTATTATCTAGCACGAAAATTGTGGGCGCCACAGGCTTGGGCGGTTTGTGGGCGTTAGAGTGGGCGTGGCAAACTTTTTTTTAATCAATTAATAGGTATATACAAGACCAATACATTTCAGTTAAAATTTTTTATCTAGCATGAAAATTGTGGGCGCCACAGATTTGGGCGGTTTGTGGGCGTTAAAGTGGGCGTGGCATATTCGCGTAACAAACTTGCGCTGCGCTCAAGCCTACGGAATCTAAATCTGAAATCCCGTTTCTCTATCTTTGATAGTTTCCGAGATATCCGCGTTCATATTTACGATTTTTTGAAGTTTGCGGGCGGTTTGTGGGCGTTAAAGTGGGCGTGGCAAAATTTTTTTAGATCAATCGGTAGGTATTGATGAGAACAACACATTTCAGTTAAAATTTTTGTTCTAGCATCAAAACTGTAGGAGCCACAGTTTTGGGCGGTTTGTGGGCGTTAGAGTGGGCGTGGCACTCTTCTGAAACAAACTTGCGCTGCGCAGGAATCTCAGGAATCTGCATGCCTAATCCCAGTATTGTAGCTCTTATAGTTTACGAGATCTCAGCGTTCATACGGACAGACGGACAGACGGACAGACGGACAGACGGACATGGCTAGATCGACTCGGCTAGTGATCCTGATCAAGAATATATATACTTTATGGGGTCGGAAACGCTTCCTTCTGCCTGTTACATACTTTTCGACGAATCTAGTATACCCTTTTACTCTACGAGTAACGGGTATAAAGAGTCTGCTGGTGCACAAAGAAATTAACATAAAAACAAGGAAGAACGCTATAGTCGAGTACCTCCACTATCAGATACCCGTTACTCAGCTAAAGGGACCAAAGGAAAGTGGAGATATGCAAGCAGCAAATGCGCCACCTACCGGCGGTAGACAGATTTAAGCATTGTGGGCGTTGGAGTGGGCGTGGCAAAGTTTTTTTAAATCAATCGATAGGTATTGACGAGACCAATACATTACAGTTAAAATTTTTTATCTAGCACGAAAATTGTGGGCGCCACAGGCTTGGGCGGTTTGTGGGCGTTAGAGTGGGCGTGGCATATTCGCGTAACAAACTTACGCTGCGCTCAAGCCTACGGAATCTAAATCTGAAATCCCGTTTCTCTATCTTTGATATTTTCCGAGATATCCGCGTTCATATTTACGATTTTTTGAAGTTTGTGGGCGGTTTGTGGGCGTTTAAGTGGGCGTGGAAAATTTTTTTTTAGGTCAATCGGTAGGTATTGATGAGAACAATACATTTCAGTTAAAATTTTTGTTCTAGCATCAAAACTGTAGGAGCCACAGTTTTGGGCGGTTTGTGGGCGTTAGAGTGGGCGTGGCACTCTTCTGAAACAAACTTGCGCTGCGCAGGAATCTTAGGAATCTGCATGCCTAATCTCAGTATTGTAGCTCTTATAGTTTCCGAGATCTCAGCGTTCATACGGACAGACGGACAGACGGACAGACGTGACAGGGCGTGGCAAACTTTTTTTTATCAATCGATAGGTATTGATGAGAGCAATACATTTCAGTTAAAATTTTTATTCTAGCATCAAAACTGTAGGAGCCACAGTTTTGGGCGGTTTGTGGGCGTTAGAATGGGCGTGGCTCTCTACTGAAACAAACTTGCGCTGCGTATGAAGCTCAGGAATCTGCACGCCAAATCTCAATAGCCTAGCTCTCATAGTTTCCGAGACCTCAGCGTTCATCCGGACAGACAGACGGACAGACGGACATGGCTAGATCGACTCGGCTAGTGATCCTGATCAAGAATATATATACTTTATGGGGTCTAGCATCAAAACTGTAGGAGCCACAGTATTGGGCGGTTTGTGGGCGTTAGAGTGGGCGTGGCACGCTGCTGAAACAAACTTACGCTGCGTAAGAAGCTCAGGAATCTGCATGCCAAATCTCAATAGCCTAGCTCTTTCCGAGATCTCAGCGTTCATACGGACAGACGGACAGAGAGACATGGCTAGATCGACTCGGCTAGTGATCCTGATGAAGAAAATATTTATACTTTATGGGGTCGGAAACGCTTCCTTCTGTCTGTTCCGTCTGTTCCATACTCCATACATACTCCCAATGGAGAGCTCTTCGGAGATCGAGCGAAGTCCCACTCGGCATGTTCCTTCCCACTGGAATTCTCTAGAGCAGTGGTCGGCATACTCATACCATCACAGTTTGCCTTGCATTAGTGTAAATGTAAAAAACACGAAGTTGGCGCGCAGCGCTCTGACGCCTGACGTTTCTCTGTTTTGCACTGAAACTCTCTGCCGCAGCAGCATAAAAACACGCCGAAGCTGAGAAAAAAAGACCCGAAGACTAATGCCGAAGTCATACGAACATCTACGTTATACGTGAGCGACCAGAGGATGGGCAGAACATTTCCCTATGCTCACTAGATAGGCCGCTGCCGACCCCTGCTCTAGAGGATCTCTTCCAGCACTTCAACTATTCTGCGGACTTGCCCCGTCGTATCTTCCTGTCGGTGAAATCCCACAATAATAGGCACCAGGTTGGATTAGGCCTCCTTTTTCATCTGCACTGACCTCCTTTAGTCGTTTTTGGGGATTTCCTTCCATTTTTAATATTTAAATTCCACACCGCCAAAGATTAAATTTCTTATTCTTTGGGCAGCGGCTAACGGCGTTCATCGAAATTCACTCGCGAAATCTGGTATTTTTTCTGGTATTTCCTTAGCTCCTTCCTTAAAACTGACCCGACGAAAAGCGTTAGCCGCGTATTTGCCTAACCGCGATTAAACCATAGGAGTGAGTGAGAGGCATAACCACCAGCTTCTTGGCAGCTTAAGCGGAGCTGGAGCACCCGCTGGCTTCTATAGGGAGGAGGAAAATAGGGCACCCGCTAAGGAACAGTTGGAGAAGCCATGGCTAGCCACTGCCATGATGCTGGGCGAATTTCTGCAGTATCAGCGGATCAACCCCATTCCCAATCCGGCTCCCACTTCCTCAAGGTCCAATATGCCCATTGGCGGTGGCCAGTGCGGTGGCGCGGGAAAGATGGCAAAGCATTCGTGGGACGTTAAGGAATCTTTAAAGTACTAATTTACATAAATAAAAACATTCGTTGAACATTCCATTTATTTTAATTTTACTTTTTATGTGTACCAGCAGATTACTCCTTTTTAAATTTCTCCAATTGCTTTGTTTTCCGTTTAACAACAAACCCAGCCGCTTGACAGTAAGACCATGCTACATGCATTGCGGGTGAACTTTGAAAACTAAGAGTTTCACCTGCCGAAAAATCGTATTCCTTGTAGTGTGACCGAAGTTTTCAAAATTCACCCGCAGTGCATGTGGCATGGTCTTACTGTCAAGCAGCTGGGCTTGTTCCCAGACGGAAAACAAATCAATTGGAGCAATTTTAAAAAGAAGAGTCTGCTGGTGCCCGAGGAAATAAAAATTAAAATAAATGAGCATTCAACGAATGTTTTCAATTATGTAAATTATAAGTTTAAGGCCTGATGCTAAATGAATTCGCCCAGCATCCTGACAATGGCTGGTGACGGCTCCTCCCTATAGAAGCCGGCGCGTCCTCCATCTCCGCTTTTGCTGCCAAGTAGCTAATGGAGGTGGAGTCCTCAATGGAGAGCTCGTCGGAGATCGAGCGATGTCCCATGTTCCACTGTGCTTCTCTACTGGATCTCCTCCTGTTCTATTCTGCGGATTTGCCCCGTTGTGGTATTGCTTCCTGTCGGTCACCGACCTCCTTTAGGCGTTTTTGGGATTTTTCTTTCATTTTGAATTTTTTAATTCCTCGCCGCTTCTGCACGAACACCGCCAAAGGTTCAATTTATTATTCTTTGGGCCGCGTCTAACGGCGTTCATCGAAATTCACTCGCTAAATCTGGTATTTTTTCTAGTATTTCCTTAGCTCATCTGAGTACCGCGTTGAAAAACATACCCGACGAAAAGCTTTAGCTGAGTATTTGCCTCTCGCTCACTCCTATGGTTAGCTCGCGGTTTTCGTCGATGTGAGTACTAGGCTTAAGAAATGGAATAGGTGCAGACTAAAGGGGTGAGAAGACTTGGTGCATTCTGTTTGAGTGATTGAGTGATTCACTTGGGACGTGTCACCGGCACGTGACAGACCATACGAAAAATGAGTATAAGGAACAAGTGAAATCCCGTAGGACTTCGAAAAATTTTCATTTGAATTTTCACTTGTGAAAATGCGGACATCCCATACAATTTTCTATATGGAGCGTCACTTGTTCTTCACTTGTGCACGAGGACATGTCCCACGTGATTCCCAAGGTGATTCACAAGTGAAACTTTTTTTTTTTGGAACTGAACGGGAAGGGTATAAGTGCAGTGGCACGCGCCAACAGCGAAGAGAAAACAAAGGAAATCGAGTAAAGGGGTGAGAAGAAGACTTGGTGCATTATGTTTGAGTGAATGAAAGGGAGGCATCCATTTTAATTGTGCGCAGCAGAGTTACTTTAATCGTTTAGTTAATATAATAAAGTAAGGTAAGTGCTACATTAAGTTTAAGATGTTGTGCATTGATCTTAGTTTAAAGTACGTAGATTTTGAAGGTATTCAATGGCTTCCGTTAGCCTTAAGTGGATGACGAAATGTTTTGTGGCAAAAAAATACCGCAAAGGGTTTATACACAGCTCTAAAAGGTAAATATACAAATTGAAAAGTAAAACGCATATTTTAATCATATGCCCATACAATTTTTCAGGAGCGTTGGCCAAGGACTCCGAGAACCCGGACACATGTTTGAGAAAGGCGATGTCGAACGAGAAAACAAACTAACAAAACCAAAAAACAGAAATACTAACAATAATTGTCCCCTTATTGAAAATCTGAATAATACGATTTAATTAAAATGTAATTAAAATTGTATGTACTAAAAATTCTATATTTTCATAATTCTATATTTTCATGGGAAAAATTTTAAATTTTACAAGTGATTTCACTTGGGACGTGTCACTTGCAAGTGATTTCATAAGTGAAAACTCATCGGAAATAATCCGCATTACACAAGTGATTTCACGTGGGACCTGTCACCTGTTGGTAACAGGCCATACAACAAATGAGTATAAGGAACAAGTGAAATCCCGAGTGACGTCGAAAAATTTTCATTTGAATTTTCACTTGTGAAAATGCGGACATCCCATACAATTTTCTATATGGAGCATCACTAGTTCTTCACTTGTGCAAGAGGACATGTCCCACGTGACTGGAACTGAAGGGAAGGGTATAAGTGCAGTGGAACGCGCCAACAGCGAAGAGAAAACAAAGGAAATCGAGTAAAGGGGTGAGAAGAAGACTTGGTGCATTCTGTTTGAGTGAATGAAAGGGAGGCATCCATTTTAATTGTGCGCAGCAGAGTTACTTTAATCGTTTAGTTAATATAATAAAGTCAGGTAAGTGCTACATTAAGTTTAAGATGTTGTGCATTGATCTTAGTTTAAAGTACGTAAATTTTGAAGGTATTAAATGGGTTCCGTTAGCCGAAAGTGGATGACGAAATGTTTTGTGCCAATAAAAATCCTGCAAAGTAACCCTTTGCACACAGCTATAAAAGGTAAATATACAATTAAACAAATAAAACGCATTTTTTAAACATATGTTTTTTCAGGAGCGTTGGCCAAGGATTCAGAGGACCCGGACAAAGGTTTAAGAACGGCGATGACTAACGTTAAAAATAAGCTTACGAAGCAAACAAACAGAAACAATAATTGTACAATTTTTGAAAATTTAAATAATACCATATAATTAAAATGAATTAAAATGAAATTAAATATGTATGTATTTTAAATGTTATATTTTTATAATTGAAATCTCAAGGAAAAATTCTGATTTTCAAAAGTGATTCACTTGGGACGTGTCCCTTGCAAGTGATTTCACAAGTGAAAACTCAAGGACAAATTCTGATTTTCCCAAGTGATTCACTTGGGACGAGTCACCGGCACGTGACAGGCCATACGAAAAATGAGTATAAGGAACAAGTGAAATCCCGTAGGACTTCGAAAAATTTTCATTTGAATTTTCACTTGTGAAAATGCGGACATCCCATACAATTTTCCATATGGAGCGTCACTTGTTCTTCACTCGTGCACGACAAATGAGTAGAAGGAACAAGTGAAGTCCCGAGTGACATCGAAAAATTTTCATTTGAATTTTCACTTGTTAAAAATCGGACACCCCATACAATTGTCTACATGGAGTGTCACTTGTTCTTCACTCGTGGAAGCTGACATGTCCCGCGTTACTCACAATGTGATTTATGAATGAAACTTTTTTTTCGGAACTGAAGGGATTATTTATGTAAATCAGTAGCTTAAAGCTTCCTTCTCGTTTCGCGGATGCTTCGCCATCTTCTCCGCGCCATCTGCAGTTCAGATCCGATTACCAATATGCCATATGAGCCTTATGAGAGTGGGAGCCGGGTTGGGATCGGGGTTGTTCCGCTGATGCTGCAGCGGGCGTCCTTTTTCTACTCCACCCTACAGAAGACAGCGGCCCTTCCAGCTCCGTCTTAGCTGCCAAGTAGCTGATGCTGGTGGAGTCCAGCAATTCCCCAATGGAGAGCTCGTCGGAGATCGTATTTGTAATGGTTCTGTTAAAAAGTTACTTATATTAGTGCAACGCAACCAAATTCTTTTGGTCAGAACTTACTTTCTTTGCGAGGACACACCCGGCAGGATGTCCATTAAGGTGAAAAGCCTCTCGGCAACCTCCTTCCCAATGGTTTTCTTGATTGGAATACTTTCACCACATCCATTCATCTGCGGATTAGCCAGGTTGTGTTACTACTTTCTGTGGGTCAAGTCCCACAATAATGAGCAACAGTGTGGATTAGGAGTCCTTTTTGATCTGAACTGACCTCCTGCAGGCGTTCTTGGGGTTTTCCTTCCATTTTTGATTTTCTGTACAAAAACACCGAAAATTTAAATTTCTTATCCTTTAAGTGGTGGCTAAAGGTAAATTCACACAGAAGGGATTTTTGCATCATTGACTTTTTCCTCCATAAGAAATTCAAGTGTAGGAAAGGGACGGGAAAAAGTAACTTTAACTCGGGACCGCACACGCTAACCGTTCAGTATTCTAGTTTATTTTTCAGTTTTTTTTATTCAGTTGTTTTTACGATCTTAAGCCTAGTACACAGATCGGCTAAGAGTTTCACTAGTCGAAAATTCTTATTCTTTGTAGTGTGACCGAAGTTTTCAAAGTTCACCCGCCATGCATGTGGCATGGTCTTACTGTCAAGCAGCTGGGCTTGTTGTCAAACGGAAAACAAATCAATTGGAGCAATTTAAAAAAGAAGAGTCTGCTGGTGCACAAAGAAATTAAAATAAGAATAAATTAAATTTTCAACGAATGTTTGTATTTATGTAAATTAGAAGTTTAAGGCTTCCTTCTCGTCCCACGGCTGCTTTGCCATCTCTCCCGCGCCATCTGTAGCGACCTTATTTCCTCCTCAGGAGTCCTCAATGGAGAGCTCGTCGGAGATCGAGCGATGTCCCATGTTCCTTCCCACTGGGATTCTCTAGTGGATCTCCTCCAGCGCTTCAACTATTCTGCGGATTTGCCCCGTTGTGCTATTGCTTCCTGTCGGTCAAGTCCCACAATAATAGGTAACAGCTTGAATAAGGCGTCCTTTTTCATCTGCACTGACCTCCTTTAGCCGTTTTGGGTGTTATTCTTGCATTTTTAATTTTTAAATTCCCCACCGCTTCTGCACGAACACCGCCAAAGATTAAATTTCTTATTCTTTCGGCCGCGGCTAACGGCGTTAATCGAAAATTCACTCCCGAAATCTGGTATTTTTCTGGTATTTCCTTAGCTCATCTGAGTATTGCCCTGAAAAACAGACCCGACGAAATGCTTTAGCCGCCTGTTTGCCTTTCGCTCACTCCTAAGGTTAGCTCGCGGTTTTCGTCGATGTGAGTACTAGGCTTTAGGTGATTTTTGTATTTGGCGTTTCGTGTTTTTTTTTGAGAAGGAAATGCATTTAACTGCAGGCACTGCAGTGCAGTGGCGCCGTTATAAGGAAATGGTTGTTGGAGCAGGCCCAAGTAGCCTCCCAACGGCTCGGAACTTAGCAATTGGTATCATATTGAAAATAATTATTGCTATGCTTGTTTTAAGGAAATAGCCAACAACAAACTTATGTCCTTCCTGGCAAGACCTGGCATCTGTCGCACCAAAACGTACATTATATATCTGAGTGAAAAACCAAATGAAGGCGCAACCACCTCTTGTTGATTAGAAATGGATATAGTCAAAGAACAGTATGCGAGGAAGGTGTTAAATTGCGAAAATTGTCGTGGCGTCACTGTTGGCCCAAAATAGTCTCATTCAGTTTTCACTACGCTTGCCTGAATGATAATCTGATCATTGTTTAATTTTCGAATAGCAAAGAAATAATCATTTGGCGCTGAAAACATTTCACATGAAAGCGCTTAAACTGTATTCAGTTTTGCGTTGTTTTACTTTTTTTTCGGAGCGACTGAACTTGCACATTCCTCCCTTCGGATACGGTTTGCTTATGCTGATCAGCTGTTCGCTTCAGCGAAGGTTGCAACACCGATTTTTAACCGGCTGTGTGCAGAGGGTATAACGGAGCTCATTGAAATTTACTCCCAAAATTTGGTATTCTCTCTAAGCTAATCTGAGTATCGAGGACAAAAACGACGAAAAGGTTTAGCCGTCTATTTGCCTTTCGCTCTCTCCTATTGTTAGTTCACGGTTTTCGTCAATGTGAGTACTATGATTAATAGTTAAATAGTTCCGACTCAAACCAAAGAAACTATAGGCGTTCCATTCAGTCGGTTGCAGTTGAGATGCACCCCTAAGCGTCATCAGAAAGTCCCGAAAAATAATCAAATATATGAAAATGCACCCCATAAAATATGTATATTAAGCCTAGTACTCACATCGACGAAAACCGCGAGCTAACCATAGGAGTGAGCGAGAGGCAAACAGGCGGCTAAAGCTTTTCGCCGGGTCTGTTTTTCAGCGCGGTACTCAGATGAGCTAAGGAAATACCAGAAAAAATACCAGATTTCGGGAGTGAATTTTCGATGAACGCCGTTAGCCGCGGCCCAAAGAATAAGAAATTTAATCTTTGGCGGTGTTCGTGCAGAAGCGGTGGGGAGTTTAAAAATTTTAAATGGAAGAAAAACCCCAAAAACGGTTTAAAGAGGTCGGTGCAGATGAAAAAGGACGCCTAATCCAAGCTGATGCCCATTACTGTGGGACTTGACCGACAGGAAGCAATACCACAACAGGGGCAAGTCCGCAGAATACTTGAAGTGCTGGAGGAGATCCTCTAGAGAATCCCAGGGGGAAGGAACATGCCGAGTGGGACTTCCTGTCCTCGCAAAGAAAGTAAGATCTGGCCAAAATAATTTGATTGCGTTGTACTAATAGAAGGATCTTTTAAGCAGAACCACCAGTAATATTATCTCCGAAGTCGTCTTCATTAGGACTCCGTACACCACCAGCTACTTGGCAACTTAAGCGGAGCTGGAGGACGCGGTGGCTTCTATAGGGAGGAGGAAAATAGGGCGCCCGCTAAGGAACAGTTGGAGAAGCCATGGCCAGGATGCTGGGCGACTTCCTGCAGCATCAGCGGATAAACCCCGTTCCCAATCCGGCTCCCACTTCCTCAAGGTCCAATATGCTGGACTGCGGTGGCGCGGGAAAGATGGCGAAGCATTCGTGGGACGTAAAGGAACTACAAATTTACATAAATAAAAACATTCGTTGGAAATTTGATTTGTTTTTATTTTAGTTTCTTTGTGCACCAGCAGACTCCTCCTTTTTAAATTTCTTCAATTGATTTGTTTTCCGTTTGGCAACAAGCCCAGCCGCTTGACAGTAAGACCATGCTACATGCATTGCGGGTGAACTTTGAAAACTTCGGTCACACTACAAAGAATAAGATTTTTCGACTAGTGAATCTCTTAGCCGATCTGAGTACTAGGCTTTAGGAAGAAAGTTTGCCCAATTTTTCATCCCTTTCGAATGCGCTCGATGCTCTCCGAAATCGCGACGGAAATGCCGGATATTCACTGACAGCTGGCGATAAATGGTGATCGAGCTATCGATAGTCAACGATGTTTTCTAACATCACTAAAACTTTTGCAAGATGGAGCCTCTTTTGCTTGGTTTTAACAAATCAGTAGCAGCACGTGTATAAAAGTGCCAAATAATTTTCAAGAAATGTTAGTATATATAATAAATTAAGAGTTTAAAATAGGGAAAGGGGCCAGGTGAACATGTTCCTTTTCGAATAGAAAACCGCCTTAGGCGGTCCGAGTGTGGTTCAATGCAGTAAAAACTTTATTAAATTTCTGACCGTCAGAATGAGTGGACCTCGAAGAAAAAATATTACACGCCCGAACAGCAAGAGCGAGAGAGTGCAGTGGTTGCTACAAGAGAGTTTTGTTAGCGGACTTTCCAGTCTCGACCTTTTCCTTTCGGAACATCCGAATAAGGCGAGTTTGCTGATGACGCGTGTTTTCACTTGACTCAATCTCACGCAGACACTCTTGCTTGATTCATGACTGCTTAATGACGCATATTGAATGATTCTATCTTTAGGAGAGTGCCACAATCGTTGGCTCATCTAGCCTGGCTCCATCTCAATATTCGTCGGCTTGCCACACGCCCTGGAATATTTGCCTGTCTAGTTCTCCCCTAACCAACTACCTTGGCAACTACTGCCAATTTATACCGGCTACTACTATTTGCGTCCGTCTTTAGGCAACCAACACTGTCCTCGCAGTTACGTGCACATATCGCTAGACCACTCTCGCCGACTGACATTGACACACGCGACACTAGGGTCATCCCGCTCGCACTCGCTTAGGGGCGGTTTCTCGCCGCGCTCAACAGCAAACGGCCAGCTGTCGTCGCAACTGGCAGTCGCGTTCGTACGTAAGGCAACGCACCGAAGCAAAAAAGTAAATGACTGGGAACGCGTTTATGTTCTTTTGTTCGGTATTCGACTTTCGGGAGAAAGCAACACAGGCCGCAGACTCAACTGAAATTCTTTGTTATTTGTTCTAGACGGAAAGGTTGATTCAGTTTACCGGGCTCAAGCCGTCGAAATTCAGGATATAAGTTTACCTAGACAATTTTTTATTGTTGATTATGTGAGTGACTCTGGTTGTCAAGCGCTACTCGCGATTTTCGATTCGATGTAACCAACGAATGTAGATGGAACGTTTTTTCACACCTGAATTTGAAGTTGTTTCGTTTTGTTTCGATCGCTCATTAACGCATTTTCTCTTTCTCGCAGGGATGACCGAAGTGAAATAGCTCAGGATGGTCCCGCCAGCATGGACCCCGAGGGAGTCATCGAGTCCACCTGGCACGAGGTGTACGACAACTTCGATGATATGAACTTGCGCGAGGAGCTGCTGCGCGGAATCTACGGCTACGGGTTTGAGAAACCGTCGGCCATCCAGCAGCGCGCCATCATTCCCTGTGTCAAGGGTCGCGACGTCATTGCCCAGGCACAGTCGGGTGAGTACATAAATCTGTATTTCGAGCTCCGGATTTACATTCCCAAGTTTCCCAATTCCCCTCGACCCTCATCGTCAGTAACAAAGAAAAACTTTCCAATGTGAAAATCGGCGAAAAACTGCCAGGAAAGTATTAGCGATGACTCAGCTACTGCGCCTATATTCTTTGTTGAAATTGCCTCCCTGCCACTCGCTCTCTCTTCCTTCATCCGACGGCCGCTCTTTCTTGCTTCTTGGCGTCACTGCGCTTGCGCGCCCCTTTTCGCTGGGCAGGTGCCTTTCGCCTCCACAAACACCAAGACAGAAGAAAGTTCCCAGAAAGAAGGTCGTCATTGGACTCCAGCCGTGTGCTGCTTTTTTAAGAACAACCGAGAGAAATACGATCTACCTACACCGCCTATTTGGTACTAATCCATTTTGAAGGATCTTTAAACGCATGTAGTCTGTCCCATCCACACCCTCACTTTGCACTCCGCTTCTACCTGGACTCTTAATCCTTGCAGAGGATAATAGCCGTGTGGACACTGAAATGCGTTATAAGCAGAAGTTTTTACGAACAAGACCTACTTTAAAATAGCGTACCTAAGACAATGAAAAAACATAGAAGATCAGAGTTAAAAAGGCGTAGCTCTTTCCGTACACATACATATTTTATTTATAATCCTATTATCTTTGCATATCATTTCTTATTACTTAATTTGTAAATACTGCGCAGTTCTTTTATATAATCACATTCTACGGAAACTAAGAAAAGTATTCAAACACATCCCCTCCGCAAACTAAAATAAATGCTTGCTAACCATTTCTCATCTTATTCTGTCCTGTAGGAACTGGCAAGACTGCCACCTTCTCGATTGCTATCCTTCAGCAGATCGATACTTCCATTCGCGAGTGCCAGGCGCTGATTTTGGCGCCAACTCGCGAGCTGGCCACGCAGATCCAGCGCGTGGTGATGGCTCTCGGAGAGTACATGAAGGTGCACTCGCACGCCTGCATCGGTGGCACTAACGTGCGCGAGGACGCCCGCATCCTGGAATCCGGCTGCCATGTCGTGGTGGGCACGCCTGGTCGCGTCTACGACATGATCAACCGTAAGGTGCTGCGCACCCAGTATATCAAGCTGTTTGTGCTCGATGAGGCCGACGAGATGTTGTCGCGTGGTTTCAAGGACCAGATCCAGGACGTGTTCAAGATGTTGCCCCCAGACGTGCAGGTCATCCTTCTGTCCGCCACTATGCCTCCGGATGTGCTCGAAGTGAGCCGGTGCTTCATGCGCGAACCAGTCAGCATTCTGGTGAAGAAGGAAGAATTGACTCTCGAGGGCATCAAGCAGTTTTACGTGAACGTTAAGCAAGAAAATTGGAAACTGGGTACCCTATGCGATCTGTACGATACGCTGTCCATTACTCAGTCGGTTATCTTCTGCAATACCCGTCGCAAGGTTAATTCACTTTATTCATTTGTGTTAATTTTTGTCTACAGTCTAACTTCAATTCTTAGAAATATTAACATTTTACTGTTTAAGCTAGCTTTACTCGGCAAGCTGGATGAGTTTCAGGCTTAATTAGATTTGAAAGACCCAAAATAGTTAAAAGCATGGGAAAATACTTAATACTTATCGATTTTCCCTTTTTTGTAGGTGGACCAGTTGACCCAGGAGATGTCGAGCCACAACTTCACCGTTTCGGCTATGCACGGCGACATGGAGCAGCGTGATCGCGAGGTCATCATGAAACAATTCCGTTCGGGCTCTTCTCGTGTTTTGATTACTACTGATTTACTGGCGCGTGGTATTGATGTGCAGCAGGTCTCTTTGGTCATAAATTACGATCTGCCCTCAAACCGCGAGAACTACATCCATAGGTGAGTAGTACTGAATCCAAACCGTACATTTTTATACCCTTGCAGAGGGTATAATGATTTCAGTCAGAAGTTTGCAAAACAGTGAAGGAGACGTTTCCGACCCCATAAAGTATATATATTCTTGATCAGCATCACTAGACGAGTCGATCTAGCCATGTCCGTCTGTCCGTCCGTTTCTACGCAAACAAGTCTCTCAGTTTTAAAGCTATCGGGCTGAAACTTTCCCAAAAGCCTTATATATCTTGCAGGTAGTATATAAGTCGGAATCAGCCGGATCGGACAACAATATCTTATCGATCCCATAGGAATACTCGGGAAAAAAAATTATATCTTTGGTGTTTTTAAAATATAACCTCCTAAGCTTGAAAATAACATTTTTTAATTAGTTTTGAATTTCGAATTAAATTTTATCGAAATCGGACGACTATATCATATAGCTGCCATAGGAACGATCGGAAAATTGGTGGGAAAATAATATGAAACAAAATATAGCTTCGGTGTTTTTCAACATATAACCTCCTACGCTTGGAAATAATTAATTAGTTCCGAATTTAATTTTATCAAAATCGGACGACTATATTATATAGCTGCCATAGGAACGATCGGAAAATTGGTGGGAAAATAATATGAAACAAAAATATAGCTTCGGTGTTATTGACATATTATCTTATACTACTGGGAATATCATTTTTTGTATTTTTAAATTTAATAATTATAACTGCAAGGGTATACAAACTTCGGTTTGCCGAAGTTAACTTCCTTTCTTTGCTTTTTTTTTTTTTTTTTTTACATATTTTGCATCTTGCGCACCATTTCAGGATTGGTCGTGGTGGTCGATTCGGTCGCAAGGGTGTAGCGATTAACTTTATAACAGATGATGATCGACGAATCCTTAAGGATATTGAACAATTCTACCATACAACAATTGAGGAAATGCCTGCAAACATTGCCGATTTGATTTAAATATCTTCTGCTGTGCCGCAAAACAACAAAGAAATAATTCAAAATAAAAAGTGAGTCAGCAAATCAGCAACCAAGTACTGCAAAATTGATAACCGAGCGCAAACATAAATTATTCAAGTATCAGCAAATAATTAAACTCAAGTTAAATATTTATTCAAACATTAATTTAAAAAGGCAGCCAACCACCCTACGACAAGGACTAGACGCGGACAGAGCACCAACATCATCATCAGCGGCACCACTGCAACATCATCAGCGCGGCAGCAACAACATCTAGCGGCCGCAGGAGCTTACAAAATTTCGCCGAAAAGCAGGACATCCTCTGTATCGATTTAGTTCTCTCTGTGTATCCATTTTTAAACTGCGTCGTCAACCAGCAACTACAAATATATACAATTATATACAAAACACATTTGCATCTTTCTAAAGAAATTAATATTTAAAACGAGGTACTGTATACCACTTTGTAAAGAGAGAGCAACTAAGCGCGAAAACCATAATAAGAGAACATCTTGTTGCCGCACCCTTGCTTTAGCTGTTGATTGATAAAAATATACTAAAAAGGATTAGATGTGTACACATGATAATTTAAATTTACCAATCCTAAAAAACAGCTGGCAAACGAAGCTCAATTTAACACAAGCAAGTTGCAATGTAGCTTGCGTATTAAGTTCAGTATACAAATGTAGTTCAAGTAGGTCAGGTCTTATTATACCCTTGCAGAGGGTATTATGATTTCAGTCAGAAGTTTGCAACGCAGTGAAGGGAACGTTTTCGAAACCATAAAGTATATATATTCTTGATCAGCATCACTAGACGAGTCGATCTAGCCATGTCCGTCTGTCCTTCCGTTTCTACGCAAACTAGTCTCTCAGTTTTAAAGCTATCGGGCTGAAACTTTCCCAAAAGTCATATCTTTTGCAGGTACTATATAAGTCGGAACCAGCCGGATCGGACAACTATATCTTATAGCTCCCATAGGAGTAATCGGAAAAAAATTATATCTTTGGTGTTTTTTAAAATATAACCTAAGCTTGAAAATAACTATTTTAATTAGTTTTGAATTTCGAATAAAATTTTATCAAAATCAGACTATATCATATAGCTGCCATAGGAACGATCGTAAATTGGTGGGAAAATAATATGAAACAAATTATAGCTTCGGTGTTTTTATACCCGTTACTCGTAGAGTAAAAGGGTATACTAGATTCGTCGGAAAGTATGTAACAGGCAAAAGAAAGCGTTTCCGACCCCATAAAGTATATATATTCTTGATCAGGATCACTAGCCGAGTCGATCTAGCCATGTTCGTCTGTCTGTCCGGATGAATGCTGAGATCTTGGAAACTATGAGAGCTAGGCTGTTGAGATTTGGCGTGCAGATTCCTGAGCTTCTTACGCAGCGCAAGTTTGTTTCAGTAGAGTGCCACGCCCACAAACCGCCCAAAACTGTGGCTCCTACAGTTTTGATGCTAGAATAAAAATTTAAACTGAAATGTATTGTTCTTATCAATACCTATCGATTAATAAAAAAAAGTTTGCCACCCCCACTTTTACGCCCACAAACTACAAAAAATCGTAAATATGAACGTGGATATCTTGGAAAATTTCAAAGATAGAGAATTGGGATCTCAGATTTAGATTCCGTAGCCTTGTGCGCAGCGCAAGTTTGTTACGCGAATATGCCACGCCCACTCTAACGCCAACAAACCGCCCGAACCTGCGGCGCCCACAATTTTCATGCTAGATAAAAAATTTTAACTGAACTGTATTGGTCTCGTCAATACCTAATAAAAAAATTTGCCACGCCCACCCTAACGCCTATAACGCTTAAATCTGTCTACCGCCGGTAGGTGGCGCATTTCAATCTCGCTTTGCTGCTTGCTTATCTCCATTTCCTTTTGGTCCCTTTAGCTGAGTAGCGGTTATCTGATAGTCGAGGCACTCGACTATAGCGTTCTTCCTTGTTTAAGATATAACCTACGCTTCGAAATAACATTTTTTAATTAGTTCTGAATTTCGAATTTAATTTTATCAAAATCGGACGACTATATTATATAGCTGCCATAGGAACGATCGGAAAATTGGTGGGAAAATTATATGAAATATGAAATTATATGACAAAACAAAAGTTAAATATACTCATAATTTGAACTAACTTCTTGTAATCTTTGGCATCAATGGAAAGGTAATTTAAATACCGTTTGAATGATACAATACATTTCTTAACCCATTCAGTACTTATTGAAAAGGACAAATTTGTGTAAACATCTACTTTTAAACTTTTTTCCTCGACTTGAAAACTTAAATTTTTTGATGCAAAAAGTTTCTTCAAACCAAAAAAATAGTAACTGCAAAAAGATCATCATCAATCATTTTGCTTATATTTTTTATGATTTTTTGAAGGTGACAATGTCGGAAAAAATTTGTATGAAAAAGAGAAAAATATGGCTCAAATGCATGTTTTTAAGCATTTTCAAAAAATCAAAAAAAATATGAGAAAAATGATTTTTGAAAAATTCTTTTTGCAGTTACTATTATTTAAGTTTCCAAGTCGAGGAAAAAAGTTTTAAAAAAAATTTAAAAGTTGATTTACACAAATTCGTCCTTTTCAATTAATACTGAATGGGTTAAGAAATGTATTATTCAAACGGCATTTAAATGACCTTTCCATTGATGCCTATAGTTTACAAGAAGTAAATTCAAGTTATGAGTATACTTAACTTTTGTTTTGTCAAAATACATATGCCGACCAGTGTATTATCATATACTATTGGGAATATCATATTTTGTATTTTTAAACGTAATAATTATAACTGCAAGGGTATACAAACTTCGGCATGCCGAAGTTAACTTCCTTTCTTGTTTAACATATAAGCTTCAACGCTTGGAAATAACATTTTTTAATTAGTTCTGAATTTCCGATTTAATTTTATCAAAATCGGACGACTATACCATAAAGCTGCCATTAGAACGATCGGAAAATTGGTGGGAAAATAATATGAAACAAATTATAGCTTCGGTTTTCTTGACATATTATCTTATAATATTAGGAATATCATTTATCAAACCCCAAAAATGTCAATTCAAATGGGTTTCAAGTAGGTTAGTTGGGTTTAAGGTTTGAAAAGTCAGGTTACTTATGCAGGGCCCTAGTATATACATTGGGGCGGATCTATTTTTATGGGCCGCAAGGTGCCAAATCGGGGAACGTCATCTTTAAAGAATTGTATAGGATCTACAATGGCGTTTTTTAAAAATTATAAAATAGCTCCGATGTTTTACTTGTTTCCTAAATGAGATTTATTCGTTGATTTTTACTGCTTTTTTTTTTTAGCAAATGAGTACTTTGCTTTTTGAGTGCTATCCCCAAATGGAGTCATTACTTAAAAAAAAATTCTTTGATTAATTTACTAAAATCGTTCATCGCCGACTCTATGCGGTTTTTCCTTAGTTTTCAGTAATTTTAGTTTTAATTGAAGGTCTAATTTGAAGTCGAACCGTTTTGATGAGCTTTACTAAGAATGCCCAAAAGTATGCCGCACACTGCTACCCAACTGGCAGCTTAATCTAATCAGCTTAAGGCGCCAAAATAAGATTTTAGTTTGTCTAACATCTAAAATCTACGTTTTTCATTCATTCCCGCTTCTTTTATTTCTGAAACCAAACAATCGAATGTACACTGTTCGGCATATGTATTTTGACAAAACAAAAGTTAAATATACTCATAATTTGAATTTACTTCTTGTAAACTTTTGGCATCAATGGAAAGGTAATTTAAATGCCGTTGGAATGATACAATACATTTCTTAACCCATTCAGTATTTATTGAAAAGGACGAATTTGTGTAAATCTACTTTTACATTTTTTTAAAATTTTTTTCCTCGACTTGAAAACTTAAATTTTTTGTTGCAAAAAGTTACTTTAAACAAAAATAATAGTAACTGCAAAAAGAATTTTTTAAAAATAATTTTGTTTATATTTTTTATGATTTTTGAAAATTTTTAAAAACATGAATTTGAGACATATTTTTCTTTTTTTCATACAAATTTTTTCCGACATTTTCACCTTTAAAAAATTATAAAAAATATAAATAAATATAAAAATGTTCACAATTTCTGTCATTCGATTATCTATACCATATAAAAATTTCAATAAATTTTGCCTTTTGTTCGTTAAAAACTTCAATCTTTTAAGAGAAAAACGCAAAAACCAGAATGCTTCTAACTATCCTAGGGAAGAAATTACAGATTTTTGGCCAACAAATTAATTTTCTGGCCCAGTGTGCAACGGGGAAGGATTCCTTCAAAAACACATACGAATTTTGCTACGCTTCAACCTCCCAAAAGTTTCCATTTCGTTTTTATCCTTATATAATTGGGAATTAAATAATAATAATAATGGTCTGTTTTCTAGCTCATGTATGATGGGCAAATGCTGTCCTGCGATGTAATTGATCAATAGCATGCTATATTATTTGAATTCAGTGTTTACTTAAGCGGCTGTGCTCTTAAAAAGGACCGACCTCCAATCCCAATCTATGATCCATGTTTCTTAAGGTCCCTTTTACGAACAATTATAATTGGGAAAACACAGAATCTTTGATCATGGGTTGGAAATGAGGAAACTGAAGAGCGCCAAGTACTAGAGAGTATTGGGCGAGCTCTTAAATTCTGAGAGAGCGCGAAGTAAGACCAGTCCAGCCAGAATCTCCTTATTCAGATAATGATGTTGGAGGGAGTTTCCAAACGAGGCGCCGCACCAAAAACAGATGCTGTGCACGGTGCACTGGGAGCGTGGCGATAAATGAAGAGAGTGTTGTTTAATCCGCTGCCTAATGGAAGGCAGCCAAAGGTGAAATTTGCCCTCGTGCAAGTGCCAGTTGTTGTTGTTATTGCACCGCCTCTGCCCCTGTGCAGATGGCGGAGCTTGACCCAAAAATTAAAACCACGGAGTCAATGATATTTACTTCACGAAGTTCTGTGTGAGACTGTATTCTGCTTTTGGTTATACATTTGGTTGGGCTGTGCATAACAAGAAAGCTTATGATTTACCGTTTTCATTGTGGATCATAATGCTTTACAATAGAGGGTAATCTTTTAGCATACAATTTCAACTAAAATAAAGAGGCAAGCGTGAACATACTCCGCCCGTTAGAAGGACGGTCGTTCTTTCAGATACAGGTGAGATAGGCAGGGGCGCAACCTTACGAATTGGACGACGAATGACTCCTTTTGCCGTCTTAATATCGACGACTCGGACTCTTCCGTCCGCTCCAGAGCAAGTATTGGTAATTGGTATTTGGTAGGTGAAGCGTTCTCTTCATGGATCATGACCAGCTGCCCCGGGACTATGTTCGCCTTTGGAGAAAGCCACTTGCTGCGGGCCTGCCAGGTGTGCAGGTAATCTCGTCGCCAAAGCTCCCAGAATTGTTGCTTGATGTGGGTGACCCGTTGCCAACGTGTCCAGTGCGATAGGCTGCATTCCTCTAAACTTGGCTCTGGAAGTGCCTTTAAAGACGTTCCGACCAAAAATGCGATGGAGTGAGGGCTTTTCTATCGTTTGGATCTTCTGAAAGAGGCGCGAGGGGTCGTGAGTTGACAACCGCTTCAGCATCAACTGCGACAGTTTGGAGTTCCTCGTACGTCAGATGTGAGTAACCAGTGTTTTTTACCAATAAAAGCTTCATGGACTTTAACGCCGCCTCCCACAAGCCGCCAAAATGTGGTGCGCGGGGTGGAATGAAGCTAAATTCTACGCCATTGTCCTTCAACGCTTGCTGGCTGAAGAGTTGCATTTTAAATTCCTCTAATTGAGTGCGGGTTCCAACGAAGTTGGTTGCGTTGTCGCAGAATATCCGATTTGGCCAACTTCTCCGCCCGATGAAGCGCCTTAAACAGAGAACAAAGGTATTAGTTGACATATCAGATACTAGTTCTACATGTACTGCTTTGGTGGCAAAGCAAAGGAAGACGGCCAAATATGTTTTGTATGGAGCCTTTCCGCGAATGCGATAGGACGTCAGAAATGGACCACACAATTCGAATCCAGATACAGCAAAGGGTTTTGTGAGTGACAACTGGTCAGCAGGAAGTGACCCCATGTTCTGGTCCAGCAAATAAAGCTTGTAATGATAGCAGTGGACACAGTTGCGCACCACTAGGTTTTTCCTTGCAGGGATCTTGTTAAACGTCCGCAAAACGTAAGCTGTGACTCGAAGAACTCGATGATACAAAGAGATTCGATTTAGTATATACATTGGGGCGGATCTATTTTTATGGGCCGCAAGGTGCCAAATCGGGGAACGTCATCTTTAAAGAATTGTATAGGATCTAAAATGGCGTTTTTTTTAAATTATAAAATATGGACGTTGATGCACTACGAGCAGTACAAACAAGTGGCCCAACGACACCAAGCACGTGCTTGTTACGCGCGGGGCCCTTCTATCAATTTGGGCAAAAATGCGAGTTCGCGAGGAAGATTCAAAAAACAAATAGAGACGGGACACAAATGAAAATAAAAGAAGCAACTAAGAATGAAGCAAATGAGTTAAAATATTAGTTTTTAATACCGGGATAGAAGTTGATGTGCAAATTAAATGGTAAAGATTGTTATAATTATTACATAGAACGCGAAAGGGCTCGTGCAGACAAAAATTTGATGTACATCGTGGCAAATTTAGGGGATAATAATTTCGTGTTAGTCTAGCAGGGACATTGAAAGTTAGGCGGTTTACAAGTTCTACAGAATCAATATCACCTCTAATAAGACTTTGCATAAAAATAGTACCAAGCATTGTTCTACGATTTACAAGTGTAGGTAAATTAAGCAATAGTAATCTACTCTGATAGGAAGGTAGCCTTACGTTTTGATCCCAGTTCAAACTACGAAGGGCAAAAAGAAGAAATTTTTTTTTGTACCGACTCAATACGGTCAATGTGCACTTGATATTGTGGACTCCAAACCGAAGAACAATATTCCAAAATAGGACGGACAAGGGAGGTAAATAATAATTTGGTTGTATAAGGGTCATCAAATTCTTTTGACCAACGCTTTATAAACCCAAGAACACTCATGGCCTTGTTGACAGTGGACATTATGTGGCAGTCAAATTTAAGTTTTGGATCCAGAAGAACGCCTAAGTCATTAACGGAATATATACGGTCGAGTGACGTATTTTGAAGAGAGTAACTAACAAAAGTAGGAGTACCCCTATAAAAAGTCATAACGTTGCATTTAAGGCAGTTCAAATTTAAAAGGTTATACTCACACCATCCCTGAAAACAATCAATATCTGACTGTAAGTTGAAACCCGACGCTATATCGTTATATGATAAACAAAGCTTAACATCATCAGCATACATTAGTACACGAGAATGTTTTATGGTAGAGGGAAGATCGTTAATAAACAAAGTAAACAGCAAAGGACCCGAATGACTACCCTGAGGCACTCCAGATGTCACGTAGATCAGTTTTGAAACAGCGTTCTTGAATATAACCCTCTGAGTCCTACAATTCAAGTAACTTGAAATCCAAGTTAATAGCTTACATGGAAACCCAAGCTGATTTAATTTGAATAATAGAAGAGAGTGGTTGACAGAGTCAAAGGCCTTACTAAAATCTGTATATATAACGTCAGTCTGCATTTTTTTCTTAAATCCATTAATTACAATAGATGACAATTCAAGAAGGTTGGTGGTGGTCGATCTTCGCTTAACAAAACCATGCTGACACGGTGATATTAGCGAGGAACATAAATGTTGCAAATGAGAAGTAATAATACGTTCAAATGCTTTAGGAATTGCCGACAATTTGGAAATACCTCTATAATTCTGGGCATCCGCCTTCGCACCCTTTTTGTGAAGTGGAATGATAAAAGAGTCCTTCCAGATAGTAGGAAAAACTGATGATAAAATAGACAAATTAAAAAGTTTAAGAATCGGTTTACATATGGTTGACGCACAAAACTTAAGCACACACCCGGGGAGTCCATCTGGACCGGGAGAATAAGTTGGCGTTGTTGTTGCTAAGTCTCTTAAGAGAGAACTTTCCGTAATTTCAGGGGTAAAAATACAATTTGCCCTATTTAAGGGATTAGGGTAGTTAGAATTTGACCAAGCAGCCGAACTATAAGTAGTTTGGAAAAACTCGGCAAATAAATCAGCAATTTCAGAATCCGTCGATGCCTCCATTGAGTTAAAACGTACCGATGAAGGCAATGCCGACGACTTACGCTTGGCATTAACAAAGTTATAAAACTGCTTCGGATCATTTGAAAATTCGAATTTACATCGACTTAAATACATAGAATAGCAATGACTATTGAGAACATTAAAGTCCGATCGAGCCACCACATATTTCGAAAAATCAGATGGCTTACCCGATTTTTTATACTTTTTATAGGTGTTTGTTTTAAGGTTTTTAAGTCTTTGAAGCGCATTGGTAAACCAAGGAGGCCTGTTTAGCTTTGAAGGAAGCCTATCAGGAACGCATTCATTAAAAAAAGTATTTAACACTATATAGAATAGTTCAGTGGCACATTCAATATCCATACAATTGTACAAGTCTGTCCAATTATATTGAGAAATCATATCGTTAAGTTTTTTATAGTCACATTTTCGAAAACATCTCATTTTAGTTTGAGGAACTAAAGGAGAGAGGGTATCAACGCATGGGAGGCAGATTGTCAATTCCATTGTTGGATGATATCGGTCTTCAGGTACAACAAGAGCGTCAATTCTAGATACCGTGACTTCAGACGGGTCTGAAACAAACACAAGATCTAGTTGTCTATTTAATGAATTCCGTATAAAGCTTACTTGCTGTAACGATAATTCTAAAAGACCATCTACAAAATCATGGACGGATAAGGGTATAGCGACAAGTGAGTCAGTAGGAGAAGACCAAGAGATATCAGGGAGACTAAAGTCACCCAAAACAATCAAAAGGTCTCTGTTAGAAACAAGGGATAGAACAGATTTTATCGCAGACAGATGGTGCTCATAAATTATTAAATCAGAGCCAGGTGGAATATAAGAACATGTAACAAAAATAGATAAGGATTGCAAGGAAACTTTTACACTAACAAATTCCATTTCGTTATGGGTATCATAGTAAATTTTTTCAGATTTTAGGCTAGTGGTAACGGCAATCAGCACACCGCCACTCCTACGTGAGGAGCGATCGGTCCTATAGGCATTAAAGTTATTTGACAGAACTTCAGAGTCAGATATTTCTGGTTTCAGCCAAGTTTCCGTAAAAGCCAAAATATCTGCAGTAAATGCAGAGGAGTCAGCATAAAGCTTGGGTAGCTTCATATTTAGTCCCCTAACATTTTGATAAGCCAAAAATAAACCTTTTATTTTTTTGGCGCAGTGGAAGGTCTGTTATTTGTTCTCGGTTTATTGGGAACAAATTCTTTTATTACTAAATCATCATTAAGCCAAAAGCTTTCAGAAAGTAGTACCTTAAACACATCAGGCGGTGCAAATATTTTAAAAGAGGATATGCTACGAGCGTATGAAAATCGAAATTGTTCAACTGAAATATTCTCGGATGGGAATTTTTCACGTATAAATTCCAAAACATCCTCAGATGTAGTATCTGGGGTGAATCTTGAAACAAATAATTGCTTCCTATGAGGAACAACTGACAGTTTCTTACGTCCCCCAGCAGCAGATTGAACCACACTAAGCTGAGAGCCAGAATCGGTACCTACTGTACCTATAGGTACGGTCGGCACCGTAGCCGGCACTGAAGATTTTTTTACCACCAGACTTCGAGAAACAGTGACTCCACCATCAGCTGTATCCCTAGGCGCAGTTGGTTCGCTTACCCCAGTGTCGACAGAAACTGCTGCAGCTACCAAGTTCGGATTTGGGGAAGATACCGAGACCGTATTAACTGCCGCTAAGCTGGCTTTTATGCGTTTAGGCGACTCAGTTAGTAATTTTTTATTATTAAATTGGGCACAAACGGAATTGAACCCCTCATTGAGCTGTTTAAAAGCACCTGAGAGATTCAAAAGGCTGTCTCGAGTCTGCTTCATAAGGCCGCTCATCTCAACTACCATTTCCTTGCAGGATCCACATGACCACATGAGACCAGAATTCGGATCAATGAAGTCTTTGACTCTGCCAGTAAATCCTGCGCATTTAACGTGCATCATCGATTCGCAGAGCCAGCAGAAAATAAAAGGGTCTTTAGTTGAAGCCGAAAGAGTACAATTTTTCTTACAGCAGACAAGAGCCATTTAAAGGAGATAAAATAAAAATAAAATAAAATATGAAAAATACCTCTAGTAAATTTGGCACTGGGATCAAGTTCCAAAACCACAAAGGCACAAAACACGAAAAAAATAAGAGCGCGAGATCGCGTATTAATTTAAATGTAAGAGAGCACGAGAGAATAAATATTCAATCGACTGAGCGTTGCTTGTGGGACACTGACAACTTTACGCACGAACAGTTACAATGTAAAGCAAGCAAGAGAGAGAGAATAAGAGAATAGCACACCAAAAATCTACCAGAAAATCGGCAGGTTCCGAGAGAGTTTAAATTACAGTTGTAATATAGAGCGGGAGAGAGAGTGGGAGTAAAAGAGTTTTAGCAAGATGAGTGAGTGTAAAATTACACTAACAAAGCTAGGAGATTAAACAAATCTTATAGAAATGTTAAAATAACTATAACCACATACCCGTTTACTGGGGAATCAAGTCAAAAACACTAACACAACTATTAGGCTCAGCTTTGTTAAAAAACAAACAGAAGAAACTCGCAAAAAAATCACAGAAAAAGACAAAAACTCAGAGCACAAAAGTAAACACATCTGTTCACAAGCGACGCTAAATCGATAGTTTTACTTGTTTCCTAAATGAGATTTATTCGTTTATTTTTACTGCTTTTTTTTTTAGCAAATGAGTACTTTGCTTTTTGAGTGCCATCCCCAAATGGAGTCATTACTTAAAAAAAATTCTTTGATTAATTTACTAAAATCGTTCATCGCCGACTCTATGCGGTTTTTCCTTAGTTTATAGTAATTTTAGTTTTAATTGAAGGTCTAATTTGAAGTCGAACCGTTTTGATGAGCTTTACTAAGAATGCCCAAAAGTATGCCGCACACTGCTACCCAACTGGCAGCTTAATCTAATCAGCTTAAGGCGCCAAAATAAGATTTTAGTTTGTCTAACATCTAAAATCTACGTTTTTCATTCATTCCCGCTTCTTTTATTTCTGAAACCAAACAATCGAATGTACACTGTTCGGCATATGTATTTTGACAAAACAAAAGTTAAATATACTCATAATTTGAATTTACTTCTTGTAAACTTTTGGCATCAATGGAAAGGTAATTTAAATGCCGTTTGAATGATACAATACATTTCTTAACCCATTCAGTATTTATTGAAAAGGACGAATTTGTGTAAATCTACTTTTACATTTTTTTAAATTTTTTTCCTCGACTTGAAAACTTAAATTTTTTGTTGCAAAAAGTTTCTTTAAACAAAAATAATAGTAACTGCAAAAAGAATTTTTAAAAAATAATTTTGTTTATATTTTTTATGATTTTTGAAAATTTTTAAAAACATGAATTTGAGACATTTTTTTCTTTTTTTCATACAAATTTTTTCCGACATTTTCACCTTTAAAAAATTGTAAAAAATATAAGCAAAATTATTTCTGAAAAATTCTTTTTGCAGTTACTATTATTTTTGTTTGAAGAAACTTTTTGCATCAAAAAATTTAAGTTTTCAAGTCGAGGAAAAAAGTTTAAAATGTAGATGTTTACACAAATTCGTCCTTTTTGAATAAGTACTGAATGGGTTAAGAAATGTGTTTTATCATTCAAACGGCATTTAAATTACCTTTCCATTGATGCCAAAGTTTACAAGAAGTAAGTTCAAATTATGAGTATATTTAACTTTTGTTTTGTCAAAATACTTATGCCGACCACTGTAATATCGATATATCGTAAAGAGAAATATCAAGGATTCCTTCAAAAACTCATACGAATTTTGCTACGCTTCAACCTCCCAAAAGTTTCCATTTCGTTTTTATTCTTATATAATTGGGAATTAAATAATAATAATAATGGTCTGTTTTCTAGCTCATGTATGATGGGCAAATGCTGTCCTGCGATGTAATTGATCAATAGCATGCTATATTATTTGAATTCAGTGTTTACTTAAGCGGCTGTACTCTTAAAAAGGACCGACCTCCAATCCCAATCTATGAACCATGTTTCTTAAGGTCCCTTTTACGAACAATTATAATTGGGAAAACACAGAATCTTTGATCATGGGTTGGAAATGAGGAAACTGAAGAGCGCCAAGTACTAGAGAGTATTGGGCGAGCTCTTAAATTCTGAGAGAGCGCGAAGTAAGACCAGTCCAGCCAGAATCTCCTTATTCAGATAATGATGTTGGAGGGAGTTTCCAAACGAGGCGCCGCACCAAAAACAGATGCTGTGCACGGTGCACTGGGAGCGTAGCGAGAAATAAAGAGAGAGTTGTTTAATCCGCTGCCTAATGGAAGGCAGCCAAAGGTGAAATTTGCCCTCGTGCAAATGCCAGTTGTTGTTGTTATTGCACCGCCTCTGCCCCTGTGCAGATGGCGGAGCTTGACCCAAAAATTAAAACCACGGAGTCAATGATATTTACTTCACGAAGTTCTGTGTGAGACTGTATTCTGCTTTTGGTTATATTTATTTAATGATACTCCTGTCGACGACTTCGCAGATGCGTCAAAAACTACACGCAACTTTGTTGTTGAGCTGTCTGGACGCAGTACAGCTTGATGCGGGATTACATAGTAAGGTTCATTTGAGTCAAAACTATCTACAGGTTGCATTTGCCCCAGATCAATATATTCTTGCATGAAATCAGAATACATTTTTTTTCGATCGGGTAAACGTTTTAAACGACGCTTTATGTGCCAAAATCGTTGCTTGGCAATATCCACTAAACTTCCCAATCGTTGGGTAGATTTCGAAAAGGGAAGCCGAACTTGAACTCGCCCATTCTCGAGCAAAGCAGAGTTTTTGCAGAATTGGCTATCACATTCCTTCCTCTTCAGTTGTGTACTGGTTTTGAGATGATTCTGGAAACGATTCGATTTCCCAAAACCTTTTTATACCCGTTACTCGTAGGGTAAAAGGGTATACTAGATTCGTCGGAAAGTGTGTAACAGGCAGAAGAAAGCGTTTCCGACCCCATAAAGTATATATATTCTTGATCAGGATCACTAGCCGAGTCGATCTATATATGCTTATATTTTTTATGATTTTTTGAAGGTGACAATGTCGGAAAAAATTTGTATGAAAAAGAGAAAAATATGGCTCAAATGCATGTTTTTCAGCATTTGTCAAAAAATCATAAAAAATATAAGAAAAATGATTTTTGAAAAATTCTTTTTGCAGTTACTATTATTTTTGTTTGAAGAATATTTTTGCATCAAAAAATTTAAGTTTCCAAGTCGAGGAAAAAAGTTTTAAAAGAAATTTAAAAGTTGATTTACACAAATTCGTCCTTTTCAATTAATACTGAATGGGTTAAGAAATGTATTGTATTATTCAAACGGCATTTAAATGACCTTTCCATTGATGCCTATAGTTTACAAAAAGTAAATTCAAGTTATGAGTAAACTTAACTTTTGTTTTGTCAAAATACATATGCCGACCAGTGTATTATCATATACTATTGGGAATATCATATTTCGTATTTTTAAACGTAATAACTATAACTGCAAGGGTATACAAACTTCGGCATGCCGAAGTTAACTTCCTTTCTTGTTTAACATATAAACTTCAACGCTTGGAAATAACATTTTTTAATTAGTTCTGAATTTCCGATTTAATTTTATACTATATCATATAGCTGCTATTAGAACGATCGGTGTTTTGTTTTGTTTGAATCGGTGAATTCAGTGTTTACTTAAGCGGCTGTACTCTTAAAAAGGACCGACCTCCAATCCCAATCTATGATCCATGTTTCTTAAGGTCCCTTTTACGAACAATTATAATTGGGAAAACACAGAATCTTTGATCATGGGTTGGAAATGAGGAAACTGAAGAGCGCCAAGTACTAGAGAGTATTGGGCGAGCTCTTAAATTCTGAGAGAGCGCGAAGTAAGACCAGTCCAGCCAGAATCTCCTTATTCAGATAATGATGTTGGAGGGAGTTTCCAAACGAGGCGCCGCACCAAAAACAGATGCTGTGCACGGTGCACTGGGAGCGTAGCGAGAAATAAAGAGAGAGTTGTTTAATCCGCTGCCTAATGGAAGGCAGCCAAAGGTGAAATTTGCCCTCGTGCAAATGCCAGTTGTTGTTGTTATTGCACCGCCTCTGCCCCTGTGCAGATGGCGGAGCTTGACCCAAAAATTAAAACCACGGAGTCAATGATATTTACTTCACGAAGTTCTGTGTGAGACTGTATTCTGCTTTTGGTTATACATTTGGTTGGGCTGTGCATAACAAGAAAGCTTATGACTTACCGTTTTCATTGTGGATCATAATGCTTTACAATAGAGGGTAATCTTTTAGCATACAATTTCAACTAAAATAAAGAGGCAAGCGTGAACATACTCCGCCCATTGGAAGGACGGTCGTTCTTTCAAGATACAGGTGAGATAGGCAGGGGCGCAACCTTACGAATTGGACGACGAATGACTCCTTTTGCCGTCTTAATATCGACGACTCGGACTCTTCCGTCCGCTCCAGAGCAAGAATTGGTAATTGGTATTTGGTAGGTGAAGCGATGTCTTCATGGATCATGACCAGCTGCCCCGGGACTATGTTCGCCTTTGGAGAAAGCCACTTGCTGCGGGCCTGCAAGGTGTGCAGGTAATCTCGTCGCCAAAGCTCCCAGAATTGTTGCTTGATGTGGGTGACCCGTTGCCAACGTGTCCAGTGCGATAGGTTGCATTCCTCTAAACTTGGCTCTGGAAGTGCCTTTAAAGACGTTCCGACCAAAAATGCGATGGAGTGAGGGCTTCTCTATCGTTTGGATCTTCTGAAAGAGGCGCGAGGGGTCGTGAGTTGATAACCGCTTCAGCATCAACTGCGACAGTTTGGAGTTCCTCGTACGTCAGATGTGAGTAACCAGTGTTTTTTACCAATAAAAGCTTCATGGACTTTAACGCCGCCTCCAACAAGCCGCCAAAATGTGGTGCGCGGGGTGGAATGAAGCTAAATTCTACGCCATTGTCCTTCAACGCTTGCTGGCTGAAGAGTTACATTTTAAATTCCTCTAATTGAGTGCGGGTTCCAACGAAGTTGGTTGCGTTGTCGCAGAATATCCGATTTGGCAAACTTCTCCGCCCGATGAAGCGCTTTAAACAGAGAACAAAGGTATTAGTTGACATATCAGATACTAGTTCTACATGTACTGCTTTGGTGGCAAAGCAAACGAAGACGGCCAAATATGTTTTGTATGGAGCCTTTCCGCGAATGCGATAGAACGTCAGAAATGGACCACACAATTCGACTCCAGATACAGCAAAGGGTTTTGTGAGTGACAACTGGTCAGCAGGAAGTGACCCCATGTTCTGGTCCAGCAAATAAAGCTTGTAATGATAGCAGTGGACACAGTTGCGCACCACTTTAGGTTTTTCCTTGCAGGGATCTTGTTAAACGCCCGCAAAACGTAAGCTGTGACTCGAAGAACTCGATGATACAAAGAGATTCGATTCAGAATTTGATCAAGGATGTTTTCTTTAGATTCGGTGCATTTGAATGATGAAATTTTTCTTATTTCCAAATCTGCATCTATGGTTTCGATTTTGTCCAACGACTGCGGCCAAAGATGTTCTTCCAACTTAAGAAAGGTTGGCCCTGTAAACCAACTTGTATTTTGAAGTTCGATGACCTTGCATCCACGAGATATTATGTCAGCCGGGTTTTCTTTTCCTGGCACATGACGCCAAGAAATGTTCGATGATTGAGTTTGAATTCCTGAGATCCGATTGGCTACAAAGCAATTTAATTGGGAAGAGTGCATAGTGAGCCAGTGTAATACGATTTTGGAGTCTGTCCAGAAAACAACCTTTTCTATGTTGCTGAACTTATGTTTTATTTTGTTCCACGTATCACAAAGAATTGATGCAGCACAGAGCTCTAATCGTGGAAGAGGAAGGACTTTAATTGGGGCAACCTTTGACTTTGCTATGAGTAAATGCGATTCTACTGATCCATTTTGAATTGAGCGCAGATATATACAACAGCCGTATGCACGCTGTGAAGCATCTGCGAATCCATGTATTTCGCAGTCATGTTTCGGGGAAAGTCCTACATGTCAGGGTATGGCGATTTGGCTTAAATTGTGCAAGTCAGGATAAATAGGTTGCCAACGATCTATTAATTGTTGAGGCAGTATTTCGTCCCAATCCAAATGACTCATCCACAGCTCCTGCTAAAATTTTGCATCTTATAACCACTGGTCCTAACAAGCCAAGTATGTCATACAAGCGTGAAATAGTTGAGAGAATGTTCCTTTTCGTCATAGCGTTAGTTTTTGGCAAATCGAACCGAAAGCAAAATTTATCCACCTGGGGCCTCCACGACATTCCTAAGGTTTTTGTTATATCTTTGCTGTCTAGCTTGAATCGATGTTCTTTAATATTATCATCCAACTTGCTTAAGTTCCATTTGGCTAACTCCAATCCGGCACAGGATAAATAGATTGCCAACGATCTATTAATTGTTGAGGCAGTATTTCGTCCCAATCCAAATGACTCATCCACAGCTCCTGCTAAAATTTTGCATCTTATAACCACTGGTCCTAACAAGCCAAGTATGTCATACAAGCGTGAAATAGTTGAGAGAATGTTCCTTTTCGTCATAGCGTTAGTTTTTGGCAAATCGAACCGAAAGCAAAATTCATCCACCTGGGGCCTCCACGACATTCCTAAGGTTTTTGTGATATCTTTGCTGTCTAGCTTGAATCGATGTTCTTTAATATTATCATCCAACTTGCTTAAGTTCCATTTGGCTAACTCCAATCCGGCACAAGATTCCAGTAACTTGATCAATCTTCATTTTTAAATCCCCAATGCAGTCAGCTTCTGTAAGGAGGTCATCGACATACATGTCTTTAGATATAATTTCAGATCCTATAGAAAATTCTTTCCTATATTTCTCTATGCAAACTTCTGATGATAACGAGAAACGTTGCACAAGCAAGCTCATATGTGACAGTATTCAACTGATATAATTTCAACGGGTCAGAAATATTGTGCCTATTGTGCGGTCTTGGGGATCTACAATGAATTGCCGATACATTTTTGTTATATCAGCTGTTAGATCATGCCTATACAACCTAAATGAAAGCAGGGTTAAGATAAGGACCTGCTGAACTGTCGGTCCAACCATTAAAATGGTACTTAATGATAATCCTGTCGACGACTTCGCAGATGCGTCAAATACTACACGCAACTTTGTTGTTGAGCTGTCTGGACGCAGTACAGCTT
The DNA here is from genome assembly GCF_014743375.2 of Drosophila subpulchrella. NCBI lineage: Eukaryota > Metazoa > Arthropoda > Insecta > Diptera > Drosophilidae > Drosophila > Drosophila subpulchrella. Next base: position 376,428 of record NW_023665720.1, on the reverse strand, counting down.
GATGCGGGATTACATAGTAAGGTTGATTTGAGTCAAAACTATCTACAGGTTGCATTTGCCCCAGATCAATATATTCTTGCATGAAATCAGAATACATATTTTTTGATCGGGTAAACGTTTTAAACGACGCTTTATGTGCCAAAATCGTTGCTTGGCAATATCCACTAAACTTCCCAATCGTTGGGTATATTTCGAAAAGGGAAGCCGAACTTGAACTCGCCCATTCTCGAGCAAAGCAGAGTTTTTGCAGAATTGGCGATCACATTCTTCCTCTTCAGTTGTGTACTGGTTATACTAGATTCGTCGGAAAGTGTGTAACAGGCAGAAGAAAGCGTTTCCGACCCCATAAAGTATATATATTCTTGATCAGGATCACTAGCCGAGTCGATCTATATATGCTTATATTTTTTATGATTTTTTGAAGGTGACAATGTCGGAAAAAATTTGTATGAAAAAGAGAAAAATATGGCTCAAATGCATGTTTTTAAGCATTTTCAAAAAATCATAAAAAATATAAGAAAAATGATTTTTGAAAAATTCTTTTTGCAGTTACTATTATTTTTGTTTGAAGAATCTTTTTGCATCACAAAATTTAAGTTTCCAAGTCGAGGAAAAAAAATTTTTAAAGGAAATTTAAAAGTTGATTTACACAAATTTGTCCTTTTCAATTAATACTGAATGGGTTAAGAAATGTATTGTATTATTCAAACGGCATTTAAATGACCTTTCCATTGATGCCTATAGTTTACAAGAAGTAAATTCAAGTTATGAGTATACTTAACTTTTGTTTTGTCAAAATACATATGCCGACCAGTGTATTATCATATAATATTGGGAATATCATATTTCGTATTTTTAAACGTAATAATTATAACTGCAAGGGTATACAAACTTCGGCATGCCGAAGTTAACTTCCTTTCTTGTTTAACATATAAACTTCAACGCTTGGAAATAACATTTTTTAATTAGTTCTGAATTTCCGATTTAATTTTATCAAAATCGGACGACTATATCATATAGCTGCTATTAGAACGATCGGAAAATTGGTGGGAAAATAATATGAAACAAATTATAGCTTCGGTTTTCTTGACATATTATCTTATAATATTAGGAATATCATTTATCAAACCCCAAAAATGTCAAGTCAAATGGGTTTCAAGTAGGTTAGTTGGGTTTAAGGTTTGACAAGTCAGGTTACTTATGCAGGGCCCTAGTATATACATTGGGGCGGATCTATTTTTATGGGCCGCAAGGTGCCAAATCGGGGAACGTCATCTTTAAAGAATTGTATAGGATCTAAAATGGCGTTTGACAAACGTTTTTTAAAAATTATAAAATAGCTCCGATGTTTAACTTGTTTTCTAAATGAGATTTATTCGTTGATTTTTACTGCTTTTTTTTTTAGCAAATGAGTACTTTGCTTTTTGAGTGCCATCCCCAAATGGAGTCATTACTTAAAAAAAAAATTCTTTGATTAATTTACTAAAATCGTTCATCGCCGACTCTATGCGGTTTTTCCTTTGTTTTCAGTAATTTTAGTTTTAATTGAAGGTCTAATTTGAAGTCGAACCGTTTTGATGAGCTTTACTAAGAATGCCCAAAAGTATGCCGCACACTGCTACCCAACTGGCAGCTTAATCTAATCAGCTTAAGGCGCCAAAATAAGATTTTAGTTTGCCTAACATCTAAAATCTACGTTTTTCATTCATTCCCGCTTCTTTTATTTCTGAAACCAAACAAACGAATGTACACTGTTCGGCATATGTATTTTGACAAAACAAAAGTTAAATATACTCATAATTTGAATTTACTTCTTGTAAACTTTTGGCATCAATGGAAAGGTAATTTAAATGCCGTTTGAATGATACAATACATTTCTTAACCCATTCAGTATTTATTGAAAAGGACGAATTTGTGTAAATCTACTTTTACATTTTTTTAAATTTTTTTCCTCGACTTGAAAACTTAAATTTTTTGTTGCAAAAAGTTTCTTTAAACAAAAATAATAGTAACTGCAAAAAGAATTTTTTAAAAATAATTTTGTTTATATTTTTTATGATTTTTTGAAAATTTTTAAAAACATGAATTTGAGACATATTTTTCTTTTTTTCATACAAATTTTTTCCGACATTTTCACCTTTAAAAAATTATAAAAAATATAAATAAATATAAAAATGTTCACAATTTCTGTCATTCGATTATCTATACCATATAAAAATTTCAATAAATTTTGCCTTTTGTTCGTTAAAAACTTCAATCTTTTAAGAGAAAAACGCAAAAACCAGAATGCTTCTAACTATCCTAGGGAAGAAATTACAGATTTTTGGCCAACAAATTAATTTTCTGGCCCAGTGTGCAACGGGGAAGGATTCCTTCAAAAACACATACGAATTTTGCTACGCTTCAACCTCCCAAAAGTTTCCATTTCGTTTTTATCCTTATATAATTGGGAATTAAATAATAATAATAATGGTCTGTTTTCTAGCTCATGTATGATGGGCAAATGCTGTCCTGCGATGTAATTGATCAATAGCGTGCTATATTATTTGAATTCAGTGTTTACTTAAGCGGCTGTACTCTTAAAAAGGACCGACCTCCAATCCCAATCTATGATCCATGTTTCTTAAGGTCCCTTTTACGAACAATTATAATTGGGAAAACACAGAATCTTTGATCATGGGTTGGAAATGAGGAAACTGAAGAGCGCCAAGTACTAGAGAGTATTGGGCGAGCTCTTAAATTCTGAAAGAGCGCGAAGTAAGACCAGTCCAGCCAGAATCTCCTTATTCAGATAATGATGTTGGAGGGAGTTTCCAAACGAGGCGCCGCACCAAAAACAGATGCTGTGCACGGTGCACTGGGAGCGTGGCGATAAATGAAGAGAGTGTTGTTTAATCCGCTGCCTAATGGAAGGCAGCCAAAGGTGAAATTTGCCCTCGTGCAAATGCCAGTTGTTGTTGTTATTGCACCGCCTCTGCCCCTGTGCAGATGGCGGAGCTTGACCCAAAAATTAAAACCACGGAGTCAATGATATTTACTTCACGAAGTTCTGTGTGAGACTGTATTCTGCTTTTGGTTATACATTTGGTTGGGCTGTGCATAACAAGAAAGCTTATGATTTACCGTTTTCATTGTGGATCATAATGCTTTACAATAGAGGGTAATCTTTTAGCATACAATTTCAACTTAAATAAAGAGGCAAGCGTGAACATACTCCGCCCGTTGAAAGGACGGTCGTTCTTTCAAGATACAGGTGAGATAGGCAGGGGCGCAACCTTACGAATTGGACGACGAATGACTCCTTTTGCCGTCTTAATATCGACGACTCGGACTCTTCCGTCCGCTCCAGAGCAAGTATTGGTAATTGGTATTTGGTAGGTGAAGCGATGTCTTCATGGATCATGACCAGCTGCCCGGGACTATGTTCGCCTTTGGAGAAAGCCACTTGCTGCGGGCCTGCAAGGTGTGCAGGTAATCTCGTCGCCAAAGCTCCCAGAATTGTTGCTTGATGTGGGTGACCCGTTGCCAACGTGTCCAGTGCGATAGGTTGCATTCCTCTAAACTTGGCTCTGGAAGTGCCTTTAAAGACGTTCCGACCAAAAATGCGATGGAGTGAGGGCTTCTCTATCGTTTGGATCTTCTGAAAGGGGCGCGAGGGGTCGTGAGTTGACAACCGCTTCAGCATCAACTGCGACAGTTTGGAGTTCCTCGTACGTCAGATGTGAGTAACCAGTGTTTTTTACCAATAAAAGCTTCATGGACTTTAACGCCGCCTCCCACAAGCCGCCAAAATGTGGTGCGCGGGGTGGAATGAAGCTAAATTCTACGCCATTGGATGAGGTGAACATTTGTCAGTCCTTCAACGCTTGCTGGCTAAAGAGTTGCATTTTGAATTCCTCTAATCGAGTGCGGGTTCCAACGAAGTTGGTTGCATTGTCGCAGAATATCCGATTTGGCAAACTTCTCCGCCCGATGAAGCGCTTTAAACAGAGAATAAAGGTATTAGTTGACATATCAGATACTAGTTCTACATGTACTGCTTTGGTGGCAAAGCAAACGAAGACGGCCAAATATGTTTTGTATGGAGCCTTTCCGCGAATGCGATAGAACGTCAGAAATGGACCACACAATTTGACTCCAGATACAGCAAAGGGTTTTGTGAGTGACAACTGGTCAGCAGGAAGTGACCCCATGTTCTGGTCCAGCAAATAAAGCTTGTAATGATAGCAGTGGACACAGTTGCGCACCACTTTAGGTTTTTCCTTGCAGGGATCTTGTTAAACGCCCGCAAAACGTAAGCTGTGACTCGAAGAACTCGATGATACAAAGAGATTCGATTCAGAATTTGATCAAGGATGTTTTCTTTAGATTCGGTGCATTTGAATGATGAAATTTTTCTTATTTCCAAATCTGCATCTATGGTTTCGATTTTGTCCAACGACTGCGGCCAAAGATGTTCTTCCAACTTAAGAAAGGTTGGCCCTGTAAACCAACTTGTATTTTGAAGTTCGATGACCTTGCATCCACGAGATATTATGTCAGCCGGGTTTTCTTTTCCTGGCACATGACGCCTAGAAATGTTCGATGATTGAGTTTGAATTCCTGAGATCCGATTGGCTACAAAGCAATTTAATTGGGAAGAGTGCATAGTGAGCCAGTGTAATACGATTTTGGAGTCTGTCCAGAAAACAACCTTGTGTATGTTGCTGAACTTATGTTTTATTTTGTTCCACGTATCACAAAGAATTGATGCAGCACAGAGCTCTAATCGTGGAAGAGGAAGGACTTTAATTGGGGCAACCTTTGACTTTGCTATGAGTAAATGCGATTCTACTGATTTATTTTGAATTGAGCGCAGATATATACAACAGCCGTATGCACGCTGTAAAGCATCTGCGAATCCATGTATTTCGCAGTCATGTTTCGGGGAAAGTCCTACATATCAGGGTATGGCGATTTGGCTTAATTGTGCAAGTCAGGATAAATAGATTGCCAACGATCTATTAATTGTTGAGGCAGTATTTCGTCCCAAACCAAATGACTCATCCACAGCTCCTGCACAAAAATTTTGCATCTTATAACCACTGGTCCTAACAAGCCAAGTATGTTATACAAGCGTGAAATAGTCGAGAGAATGTTCCTTTTCGTCATAGCGTTAGTTTTTGGCAAATCGAACCGAAAGCAAAATTCATCCACCTGGGGCCTCCACGATATTCCTAAGGTTTCTGTGATATCTTTGCTGTCTAGCTTGAATCGATGTTCTTTAATATTATCATCCAACTTGCACAGGACAAGATTCCAGTAACTTGATCAATCTTCAATTTTAAATCCTCAATGCAGTCAGCTTCTGTAAGGAGGTCATCGACATACATCTCTTTAGATGTAATTTCAGATCCTATAGAAAATTCTTTCCTATATTTCTCTGCTATGAAATGCAAACTTCTGATGATAACGAGAAACGTTGCACAAGCAAGCTCATATGTGACAGTATTCAACTGATATAATTTCAACGGGTCAGAAATATTGTGCCTCCACCAAGTCAACTGAAACTTGCGGTCTTGGGGATCTACAATGAATTGCCGATACATTTTTGTTATATCAGCTGTTAGATCATGCCTATACAACCTAAATGAAAGCAGGGTTAAGATAAGGACCTGCTGAACTGTCGGTCCAACCATTAAAATGGTATTTAATGATACTCCTGTCGACGACTTCGCAGATGCGTCAAATACTACACGCAACTTTGTTGTTGAGCTGTCTGGACGCAGTACAGCTTGATGCGGGATTACATAGTAAGGTTGATTTGAGTCAAAACTATCTACAGGTTGCATTTGCCCCAGATCAATATATTCTTGCATGAAATCAGAATAAATTTTTTTTTGATCGGGTAAACGTTTTAAACGACGCTTTATGTGCCAAAATCGTTGCTTGGCACTATCCACTAAACTTCCCAATCGTTGGGTAGATTTCGAAAAGGGAAGCCGAACTTGAACTCGCCCATTCTCGAGCAAAGCAGAGTTTTTGCAGAATTGGCGATCACATTCTTCCTCTTCAGTTGTGTACTGGTTTTGAGATGATTCTGGAAACGATTCGATTTCCCAAAACCTTTTTATACCCGTTACTCGTAGAGTAAAAGGGTATACTAGATTCGTCGGAAAGTGTGTAACAGGCAGAAGAAAGCGTTTCCGACCCCATAAAGTATATATATTCTTGATCAGGAACACTAGCCGAGTCGATCTAGCCATGTCCGTCTGTCCGGATGAACGCTGAGATCTTGAAAACTATGAGAGCTAGGCTGTTGAGACTTGGCGTGCAGATTCCTGAACTTCTTACGCAGCGCAAGTTTGTTTCAGTAGAGTGCCACTCTTACGTCCACAAACCGCTCCAAACTGTGGCTCCTACAGTTTTGATGCTAGAATAAAAATTTAAACTGAAATGTATTGTTCTCATCTATACCTATCGATTAATAAAAAAAAGTTTGCCACGCTCACTTTTACGCCCACAAACTACAAAAAATCGTAAATATGAACGTGGATACCTCGGAAACTATCAAAGATAGAGAATTGGGATCTCAGATTTAGATTCCGTAGCCTTGTGCGCAGCGCAAGTTTGTTGCGCGAATATGCCACGCCCACTCTAACGCCCACAAACAGCCCAAACCTGTGGCGCCCACAATTTTCATGCTAGATACAAAATTTTAACTGAACTGTATTGGTCTCGTCAATACCTATCGATTGACCCAAAAAAAAATTTGCCACGCCCACCCTAACGCCTATAACGCTTAACTCTGTCTACCGCCGGTAGGTGGCGCATTTCAATCTCGCTTTGCTGCTAGCTTATCTCCAGTTCCATGAGAACTGTAGTTTTGCTCTAACATCTCCTATACCAGAAACTTCAAAATGTTGACGCTTTCGCTGAAGTTGTAATTTGTTGGCCAAAGTATCTGTGATAAAGTAAATTTCCGAGCCAGAATCAAGCAAGGCCCTTGGCGGGTGGAACATTCCGTACTTATCCTGGATAAGAACTATAGCGGTTGGGATAAGAGCTCGATTTGATTTACGAGAAAGACATGCGACTACCTGTGTGGAGCAACGAGGTTGCTCGTTTGTCTGTTCTACATTTGACTGAGAAGTTTCTTGTGTTTCACTTCTGCGATGTAACGAAGAATGGTGCAACCCGCGACAAGTCCGACAGCGAAATTTTGAAGGACAGTCAGCTGCGATGTGGCCCTTATGAAGACAGTTAAAAATTAGCGCTTCCTGTTTGACCCAAGCATGTCGCTTCTCATGTGGAAGTGCAACGAACGAAGGGCACGATCCTAGATTGTGATCTGCAGAATCGCATTTTATACAACTGCCTCTAGGCGTTAGGAATGCCTTTTTGTGGGGTGATTTAGTTTTTCTGAACGCTTATCATACTGCTGGCCTGGCGCTGCATTCTAGAAACTGACAATGCCTACCTAATATGTTGTAGAAATTATCCCAAACTGCTCATAGTTCTGACCTCGATCATAAGCATGTTTTGAATCTGAATCAACCTTTTGCAAAACGAGCGGAATTAAAATGGCTTCGAATGCATTTTGTTTGGTGCCAAGAGAGAGTAGTGAACCACGCAATGCTGCCACTGTGTCTAAAATTTCTCGAAGGGATGAAGAATAAGATTTTTCTCATTTGAGAAATGGCAAAAAGGCTAGATACATGTTCGAGTAAGATCAACACTTTTTTATCGTATCGTTCCTTAAGGCGCTCCAATGCCTTTTTGTAATTTTCTTCTGATACTTGAAATTCAGCCACTACACTCAATGCAGGACCAGAAAGACATCCGAGTAGATACGTAAACTTATCAATATCAGAAGGTAAGACATCATCATGAACCATATGATTGGAGGCTGTAATAAAACGGTAGTACTGGCCATATTTTCCGTCAAATTTTGGTAGTTTTAGAGAAGGTAATCGATTATGGGCACCGGCCCCTAAGCAGGTGGAATTTATCAAGACGGAGTCCTCAGGGCCATTGCGTTTGCTAACATTTGCACGTTTTAAAAGCGTAGATTTTGTTGCTATAAAATCTGCCTCAAACTGATCGCAAGAGTCTTTTTCGAAGTCTATTTCTTCAATTTGCTGTTGAACTTTACACAATTGCCTAAAGTGCGATTCCAAAAGGGCCAAGTGACATTCTGCCGATGCAGCATCCATTGCTGTGTCTGCAACCGCTCTATCTTTCTTTCTTTTGCGCCTAAGTGCAGTTAGCTGTTCTTCTACAGATGGTTTGGTCATGTTTGCAAAGAGATGAACGATCAGACAATCTGTAAGGAAAATGCGTTTGAGAAGCTTTGACAGTTTTAGAATAACTGCGAAACCTTTTGATGTTAAACTGGGGTACAGCAAGCCTGCGTGTTCTGAGAAGCTTTTACGGCATAGGGTAAATAAAGCACACCTCTATATCTAGATATAACCAGACTTTTCCTTTTTATACCCGTTACTCGTAGACTAGATTCGTCGGAAAGTATGTAACAGGCAGAAGGAAGCGTTTCCGACCCCATAAAATATATATATTCTTGATCAGGATCACTAGCCGAGTCGATCTAGCCATGTCCGTCTGTCCGTCTGCCTGTCCGAATGAACGCTGAGATCTCGGAAACTAGATCTCAGAACTAGAGCTAGGCTATTGAGACTTGGCGTGCAGATTCCTGAGCATTTTACGCAGCGCAAGTTTGTTTCAGTAGAGTGCCACGCCCACTCTAACGCCCACAAACCGCCCAAAACTGTGGCTCCTACAGTTTTGATGCTAGAGTAAAAATTTAAACTGAAATGAGTTGTTCTCATCAATTTCTATCGATTGACATATCGATTGCCACGCCCACTTTAACGCCCACAAACCGCCCACAAACTTCAAAAAATCGTAAGTATGAATGCGGATATCTCGGAAACTATCAAAGATAGAGAATTGGGATCTCAGATTTAGATTCCGTAGCCTTGTACGCAGCGCAAGTTTGTTATTCAAATATGCCACGCCCACTCTAACGCCCAAAAACCGCCCAAACCTGTAGCGCCCACAATTTTCATGCTAGATAAAAAATTTTAACTGAAATGTATTGGCCTCGTCATTTCAATCTCGCTTTGCTGCTAGCTTATCTCCAGTTCCATGAGAACTGTAGTTTTGCTCTAACATATCCTATATCAGAAACTTCAAAATGTTGACGCTTTCGCTGAAGTTGTAATTTGTTGGCCAAAGTATCTGTGATAAAGTAAATTTCCGAGCCAGAATCAAGCAAGGCCCTTGGCGGGTGGAACATTCCGTACTTATCCTGGATAAGAACTATAGCGGTTGGGATAAGAGCTCGATTTGATTTACGAGAAAGACATGCGACTACCTGTGTGGAGCAACGAGGTTGCTCGTTTGTCTGTTCTACATTTGACTGAGAAGTTTCTTGTGTTTCACTTCTGCGATGTAACGAAGAATGGTGCAACCCGCGACAAGTCCGACAGCGAAATTTTGAAGGACAGTCAGCTGCGATGTGGCCCTTATGAAGACAGTTAAAAATTAGCGCTTCCTGTTTGACCCAAGCATGTCGCTTCTCATGTGGAAGTGCAACGAACGAAGGGCACGATCCTAGATTGTGATCTGCAGAATCGCATTTTATACAACTGCCTCTAGGCGTTAGGAATGCCTTTTTGTGGGGTGATTTAGTTTTTCTGAACGCTTATCATACTGCTGGCCTGGCGCTGCATTCTAGAAACTGACAATGCCTACCTAATATGTTGTAGAAATTATCCCAAACTGCTCATAGTTCTGACCTCGATCATAAGCATGTTTTGAATCTGAATCAACCTTTTGCAAAACGAGCGGAATTAAAATGGCTTCGAATGCATTTTGTTTGGTGCCAAGAGAGAGTAGTGAACCACGCAATGCTGCCACTGTGTCTAAAATTTCTCGAAGGGATGAAGAATAAGATTTTTCTCATTTGAGAAATGGCAAAAAGGCTAGATACATGTTCGAGTAAGATCAACACTTTTTTATCGTATCGTTCCTTAAGGCGCTCCAATGCCTTTTTGTAATTTTCTTCTGATACTTGAAATTCAGCCACTACACTCAATGCAGGACCAGAAAGACATCCGAGTAGATACGTAAACTTATCAATATCAGAAGGTAAGACATCATCATGAACCATATGATTGAAGGCTGTAATAAAACGGTAGTACTGGCCATATTTTCCGTCAAATTTTGGTAGTTTTAGAGAAGGTAATCGATTATGGGCACCGGCCCCTAAGCAGGTGGAATTTATCAAGACGGAGTCCTCAGGGCCATTGCGTTTGCTAACATTTGCACGTTTTAAAAGCGTAGATTTTGTTGCTATAAAATCTGCCTCAAACTGATCGCAAGAGTCTTTTTCGAAGTCTATTTCTTCAATTTGCTGTTGAACTTTACACAATTGCCTAAAGTGCGATTCCAAAAGGGCCAAGTGACATTCTGCCGATGCAGCATCCATTGCTGTGTCTGCAACCGCTCTATCTTTCTTTCTTTTGCGCCTAAGTGCAGTTAGCTGTTCTTCTACAGATGGTTTGGTCATGTTTGCAAAGAGATGAACGATCAGACAATCTGTAAGGAAAATGCGTTTGAGAAGCTTTGACAGTTTTAGAATAACTGCGAAACCTTTTGATGTTAAACTGGGGTACAGCAAGCCTGCGTGTTCTGAGAAGCTTTTACGGCATAGGGTAAATAAAGCACACCTCTATATCTAGATATAACCAGACTTTTCCTTTTTATACCCGTTACTCGTAGACTAGATTCGTCGGAAAGTATGTAACAGGCAGAAGGAAGCGTTTCCGACCCTATAAAATATATATATTCTTGATCAGGATCACTAGCCGAGTCGATCTAGCCATGTCCGTCTGTCCGTCTGCCTGTCCGAATGAACGCTGAGATCTCGGAAACTAGATCTCAGAACTAGAGCTAGGCTATTGAGACTTGGCGTGCAGATTCCTGAGCATTTTACGCAGCGCAAGTTTGTTTCAGTAGAGTGCCACGCCCACTCTAACGCCCACAAACCGCCCAAAACTGTGGCTCCTACAGTTTTGATGCTAGAGTAAAAATTTAAACTGAAATGAGTTGTTCTCATCAATTTCTATCGATTGACATATCGATTGCCACGCCCACTTTAACGCCCACAAACCGCCCACAAACTTCAAAAAATCGTAAGTATGAATGCGGATATCTCGGAAACTATCAAAGATAGAGAATTGGGATCTCAGATTTAGATTCCGTAGCCTTGTACGCAGCGCAAGTTTGTTATTCAAATATGCCACGCCCACTCTAACGCCCAAAAACCGCCCAAACCTGTAGCGCCCACAATTTTCATGCTAGATAAAAAATTTTAACTGAAATGTATTGGCCTCGTCATTTCAATCTCGCTTTGCTGCTAGCTTATCTCCAGTTCCATGAGAACTGTAGTTTTGCTCTAACATATCCTATATCAGAAACTTCAAAATGTTGACGCTTTCGCTGAAGTTGTAATTTGTTGGCCAAAGTATCTGTGATAAAGTAAATTTCCGAGCCAGAATCAAGCAAGGCCCTTGGCGGGTGGAACATTCCGTACTTATCCTGGATAAGAACTATAGCGGTTGGGACATGCGACTACCTGTGTGGAGCAACGAGGTTGCTCGTTTGTCTGTTCTACATTTGACTGAGAAGTTTCTTGTGTTTCACTTCTGCGATGTAACGAAGAATGGTGCAACCCGCGACAAGTCCGACAGCGAAATTTTGAAGGACAGTCAGCTGCGATGTGGCCCTTATGAAGACAGTTAAAAATTAGCGCTTCCTGTTTGACCCAAGCATGTCGCTTCTCATGTGGAAGTGCAACGAACGAAGGGCACGATCCTAAATTGTGATCTGCAGAATCGCATTTTATACAACTGCCTCTATCCGTTAGGAATGCCTTTTTGTGGGGTGATTTAGTTTTTCTGAACGCTTATCATACTGCTTGAACTCCTGGCCTGGCGCTGCATTCTAGAAACTGACAATGCCTACCTAATATGTTGTAGAAATTATCCCAAACTGCTCATAGTTCTGACCTCGATCATAAGCATGTTTTGAATCTGAATCAACCTTTTGCAAAACGAGCGGAATTAAAATGGCTTCGAATGCATTTTGTTTGGTGCCAAGAGAGAGTAGTGAACCACGCAATGCTGCCACTGTGTCTAAAATTTCTCGAAGGGATGAAGAATAAGATTTTTCTCATTTGAGAAATGGCAAAAAGGCTAGATACATGTTCGAGTAAGATCAACACTTTTTTATCGTATCGTTCCTTAAGGCGCTCCAATGCCTTTTTGTAATTTTCTTCTGATACTTGAAATTCAGCCACTACACTCAATGCAGGACCAGAAAGACATCCGAGTAGATACGTAAACTTATCAATATCAGAAGGTAAGACATCATCATGAACCATATGATTGAAGGCTGTAATAAAACGGTAGTACTGGCCATATTTTCCGTCAAATTTTGGTAGTTTTAGAGAAGGTAATCGATTATGGGCACCGGCCCCTAAGCAGGTGGAATTTATCAAGACGGAGTCCTCAGGGCCATTGCGTTTGCTAACATTTGCACGTTTTAAAAGCGTAGATTTTGTTGCTATAAAATCTGCCTCAAACTGATCGCAAGAGTCTTTTTCGAAGTCTATTTCTTCAATTTGCTGTTGAACTTTACACAATTGCCTAAAGTGCGATTCCAAAAGGGCCAAGTGACATTCTGCCGATGCAGCATCCATTGCTGTGTCTGCAACCGCTCTATCTTTCTTTCTTTTGCGCCTAAGTGCAGTTAGCTGTTCTTCTACAGATGGTTTGGTCATGTTTGCAAAGAGATGAACGATCAGACAATCTGTAAGGAAAATGCGTTTGAGAAGCTTTGACAGTTTTAGAGTAACTGCGAAACCTTTTGATGTTAAACTGGGGTACAGCAAGCCTGCGTGTTCTGAGAAGCTTTTACGGCATAGGGTAAATAAAGCACACCTCTATATCTAGATATAACCAGACTTTTCCTTTTTATACCCGTTACTCGTAGACTAGATTCGTCGGAAAGTATGTAACAGGCAGAAGGAAGCGTTTCCGACCCCATAAAATATATATATTCTTGATCAGGATCACTAGCCGAGTCGATCTAGCCATGTCCGTCTGTCCGTCTGCCTGTCCGAATGAACGCTGAGATCTCGGAAACTAGATCTCAGAACTAGAGCTAGGCTATTGAGACTTGGCGTGCAGATTCCTGAGCATTTTACGCAGCGCAAGTTTGTTTCAGTAGAGTGCCACGCCCACTCTAACGCCCACAAACCGCCCAAAACTGTGGCTCCTACAGTTTTGATGCTAGAGTAAAAATTTAAACTGAAATGAGTTGTTCTCATCAATTTCTATCGATTGACATATCGATTGCCACGCCCACTTTAACGCCCACAAACCGCCCACAAACTTCAAAAAATCGTAAGTATGAATGCGGATATCTCGGAAACTATCAAAGATAGAGAATTGGGATCTCAGATTTAGATTCCGTAGCCTTGTACGCAGCGCAAGTTTGTTATTCAAATATGCCACGCCCACTCTAACGCCCAAAAACCGCCCAAACCTGTAGCGCCCACAATTTTCATGCTAGATAAAAAATTTTAACTGAAATGTATTGGCCTCGTCATTTCAATCTCGCTTTGCTGCTAGCTTATCTCCAGTTCCATGAGAACTGTAGTTTTGCTCTAACATATCCTATATCAGAAACTTCAAAATGTTGACGCTTTCGCTGAAGTTGTAATTTGTTGGCCAAAGTATCTGTGATAAAGTAAATTTCCGAGCCAGAATCAAGCAAGGCCCTTGGCGGGTGGAACATTCCGTACTTATCCTGGATAAGAACTATAGCGGTTGGGATAAGAGCTCGATTTGATTTACGAGAAAGACATGCGACTACCTGTGTGGAGCAACGAGGTTGCTCGTTTGTCTGTTCTACATTTGACTGAGAAGTTTCTTGTGTTTCACTTCTGCGATGTAACGAAGAATGGTGCAACCCGCGACAAGTCCGACAGCGAAATTTTGAAGGACAGTCAGCTGCGATGTGGCCCTTATGAAGACAGTTAAAAATTAGCGCTTCCTGTTTGACCCAAGCATGTCGCTTCTCATGTGGAAGTGCAACGAACGAAGGGCACGATCCTAAATTGTGATCTGCAGAATCGCATTTTATACAACTGCCTCTAGCCGTTAGGAATGCCTTTTTGTGGGGTGATTTAGTTTTTCTGAACGCTTATCATACTGCTTGAACTCCTGGCCTGGCGCTGCATTCTAGAAACTGACAATGCCTACCTAATATGTTGTAGAAATTATCCCAAACTGCTCATAGTTCTGACCTCGATCATAAGCATGTTTTGAATCTGAATCAACCTTTTGCAAAACGAGCGGAATTAAAATGGCTTCGAATGCATTTTGTTTGGTGCCAAGAGAGAGTAGTGAACCACGCAATGCTGCCACTGTGTCTAAAATTTCTCGAAGGGATGAAGAATAAGATTTTTCTCATTTGAGAAATGGCAAAAAGGCTAGATACATGTTCGAGTAAGATCAACACTTTTTTATCGTATCGTTCCTTAAGGCGCTCCAATGCCTTTTTGTAATTTTCTTCTGATACTTGAAATTCAGCCACTACACTCAATGCAGGACCAGAAAGACATCCGAGTAGATACGTAAACTTATCAATATCAGAAGGTAAGACATCATCATGAACCATATGATTGAAGGCTGTAATAAAACGGTAGTACTGGCCATATTTTCCGTCAAATTTTGGTAGTTTTAGAGAAGGTAATCGATTATGGGAACCGGCCCCTAAGCAGGTGGAATTTATCAAGACGGAGTCCTCAGGGCCATTGCGTTTGCTAACATTTGCACGTTTTAAAAGCGTAGATTTTGTTGCTATAAAATCTGCCTCAAACTGATCGCAAGAGTCTTCTTCGAAGTCTATTTCTTCAATTTGCTGTTGAACTTTACACAATTGCCTAAAGTGCGATTCCAAAAGGGCCAAGTGACATTCTGCCGATGCAGCATCCATTGCTGTGTCTGCAACCGCTCTATCTTTCTTTCTTTTGCGCCTAAGTGCAGTTAGCTGTTCTTTTACAGATGGTTTGGTCATGTTTGCAAAGAGATGAACGATCAGACAATCTGTAAGGAAAATGCGTTTGAGAAGCTTTGACAGTTTTAGAGTAACTGCGAAACCTTTTGATGTTAAACTGGGGTACAGCAAGCCTGCGTGTTCTGAGAAGCTTTTACGGCATAGGGTAAATAAAGCACACCTCTATATCTAGATATAACCAGACTTTTCCTTTTTATACCCGTTACTCGTAGACTAGATTCGTCGGAAAGTATGTAACAGGCAGAAGGAAGCGTTTCCGACCCCATAAAATATATATATTCTTGATCAGGATCACTAGCCGAGTCGATCTAGCCATGTCCGTCTGTCCGTCTGCCTGTCCGAATGAACGCTGAGATCTCGGAAACTAGATCTCAGAACTAGAGCTAGGCTATTGAGACTTGGCGTGCAGATTCCTGAGCATTTTACGCAGCGCAAGTTTGTTTCAGCAGCGTGCCACGCCCAATCTAACGCCCACAAACCGCCCAAAACTGTGGCTAGGAGCGTTCTTCCTTGTTTTTGTACTTTTATCACTTACGCAGTCCAGTCCTTGGTGGGCCCATCTCTTTTTTGCGATTCTGTTACGTGGGCATATTAGTGCCCGAGTCCTGACAAGGACTTGGGCCGAGGGAGAGGCGTCCGATATTCTGGCACCATTTGCCGGCATAAGCTACGTCGTATTCGGGTCGTGGAATCTTGGTAAGCCTCTCTCCCCTCCAACAGAACGAGAATAAATATTAAAAGTGCCTGGAAAATAATATTAGTTCATAAAGTTCGTCAGTCCACACTGCCCCACAAGCTTAGCTGTCGCTTGATCGCAATACGATCGGGCTGTGTTTTGGCCATACTCCCTCCCCTTCACACGTTCGTGTGCCAATGGATCGTCGCGGGCCGCGCAATACGATCCCCTATTGTCAAGGTTGTCCGTCAAAAGTTATGTCATTGTTCTTGACCAACTCCACTTCTCGCGTCAGCACACCCCCTTAATAGAGCTCTAGCACTTCATGTTTTGATATCCTTTTACATTACAAATTTATTGGATAATATTTATATCAGCGAGTGCCGTGGATGAATAACATAATGTTGGCTAAATCATATGGAAATTAAGCTAACTGACAATATTTGGTTAGCGGAGAGTATCGAATTTACCACCTGTGAAAGTGCATACATCAGCAAAATGCTGACTATTCACGACTACAAAACGTCGCTCAGAGAGCTCTTGCAATTGTACATACAACAACAAGGCTGATACTCGCCGCTGGAAAAGTTTATAGTAGTCTATAAAACTGTAGGATACTGCACGGATATTTATATATGTATGTTTATAAGAAAGGAACCGTGTTCCGACAAACTTACCCCCTCTTTAAGTCCTGGGCGATGAGATCTCGACGCTCCGGATCCTGGGCTTTGGAAAATATTATATTGGATATATATATATATATAAATGTACGTGCACCCAAATACGGCTGTTCTTAAGTATACCAATTCACTTAAGCACAAAATATATATTTCTATTATGCCAGAGGCATGCGACTTCTTCAACGGCTGTTCATCAGGATTCGCACTTTGTCTATCGATTCGGTTGGTTTAAATGTATTTCAGTGCATGTTTGAATGCTTCCAATGTTTTTTTGTTGATTTTCACTTGTTCTCCAATTGTATTATTAGAGGATATTGGTCTTTGGTTATGCATGAGTTCACTTTGGTTGGCTCGATTAACACATTTATGTTGCATCACAACTTTCTCCGACGTACGCTACGCCTCTGAACGGATGGCTCCTACAGCTGAACAATTTTCAGGAGCATGGGGATCACGGGTACTGCGGCTACAAAACATCACAGTATGACAGATGTCGTCCTTATTGTTGATCCTCTCCACGTTCTTTGATGACAATGGCGGCGCTGGTCCAACACATAAGGATCTTTCGAGCAGCGATTTGTGTCCTCCTCAAGGACTGTTGGATATGGTGGCTGGTCCTGGTTGCAAAAGTCTCCGTGGACGACTACCCCAGGAAAGTCGTCTTCCCTCGGAGCTGCCGGCTTCCGTCAGCAAGACACACAAATGGATTCTCCTCTAAGCTCTATTTGTCTAAGGTCTTTTATACCAGACTAGAGCTTTTACTTGGCTGCCGGTATGGATCGGATAAACTAGGTGTTTCCACCTAGGATTACTGTTTCTTGATATCTGCTATCTTGGGAGTCAACGGCCGGCTGTTGCCCTTTGCCAGCTACCGGAGTATGGTTACCAGTAGGTTGATCGTGGCCGTTGTTCTGGCCACGCGACACCCGAGAATTGCCGAATTGCATTTTCCTCTGCCTTTACCAGTATGAGTCTGGTTAGTCACATGCACCCCTCCTGCTGTCTAAAGATTCGTCGTTGTTTCTCTATGTGAATCTTTCTATGTGGAGGGCGTACGTAACAATTCTGAAAGGTATAAAGCAAATTGATTATTATATGTATATTACAAGTATACAATTTATTAATTTTGATTACAATTTACATACAAATAGTTATTGTTTTTTTAAATTAATTTGTTTTTCTATTGTATGTTTAATGTACATAATGTACAAACCAAACGATTTTGCAAAAAATAATTTTTAACATTTTTATTTTTTCTGAAACATTTTATTCGCATACTATAAGTGATTTTGGCCTAAAAAAACTGTTTTTTTTTATTGGATTCTTTTAAAATTTGCAAAAAAACGCAAAATTTCTAAAAGGTCCTCTGTTTTAGAATCTATATCTGCAGCTGTAGTTATCCGATGGACTTAATTTTGTTGTATTTAGTCCTCTGAAACCTCTTCCCTTAAAAATCCATTTTTTAAGACATTTATTTTTTTAATTTTTTTTAATTAAAAACAAATTGAATTTTTAAAAATAATTTGGTCCTTTCCCTTACAAAAAAAAGGTTTTTTAAGTAGTATATAAGCATGTATCAAATGAAGAATAAATCAGTTATCAACGCAACTCATAGCTCCGCGGCTCTACTTCCTACCTCTGGGAATAGGGCTCGTAATACACTATCTCAGCTAGCAGCTTACCTACATTAGCTCAACCTCAGCACAGTTCCCGCAGCGCCTGTGGTCCGGCTTCGCAGTAACCATCGTTACCACCGCCGCGACGCGATCGTCCTGCAAGTGTATACTTCGGTTAGGCACAAACATTGGTGTCCCCGACGTGATCCTTTACCAACAAAGGATCACACTCCAGCAACCCCCTTCCCACCAAAGGCTGAACCTCTGACTGGTGAGGAGACCCGTTAAGTTCACTACATCCACCCGCCCTGGAAACCATAGCTCATCCAGCTTCACAGGATACTCAGCTTAATCCAGCTTCACAGGATTCACAGCTTCATCCAGCTTTACAGAATACTCAGCTTAATCCAGCTTCACAGGATACTCAGCTTCATCCAGCTTCAGAGGATACTCAGCTTTATCCAGCTTCACAGGATACGCTTCTTCATCCAGCGTCACAGGATCGTCAGCTTAATCCAGCTTCACAGGATACTCAGCTTCATCCAGCTTCACAGGATCGTCGGCTTCATCCATCTTCAGAGGATACTCAGCTTCATCCAGCTTCACAGGATACGCTTCTTCATCCAGCGTCACAGGATCGTCAGCTTAATCCGGCTTCACAGGATTCACAGCTTCAACCAGCTTCACGGGACCCACAGCTTTATCCGGCTTCACAGGATTCTTTGTTTCCAAGACACACAATATCGAATGACGTCACCGAGACGGCTATTATTCCAGTAAGCTAAATCAATCAAACAATCTCTGGCAGCAGTTTTGCGACCTAGATGAAGAAGTTCAACAAGCGGCATTACCCACTGGAAGTGAGTACTCGAAAAATATCAGAAAATCTTTCTGGACAACATGCCGAGTGGAAGCGGACTTTCGAAGGCCCTCAGGCGAACTTCGGTTAACATCAAGATCACAACAGGAGATCAAGTCAAAGAAGACTCCGCAATTGACACGGTGATCCAACAGTTGCAGAGCAAACGCATCGAATTGGAATCATCATTAACATTAGCCTCGAACGCCCCAACCGTCACCCCAGCCCTACAAAGGCACGTGGATCTCCATTGGGCGTTAAGCTGAGCTAGCCCAAATTCACACTTTGTACGAGGAATACGAAATGAATCTGCTTCGAGAAAACGACGAGCCAACGAGCCTAAACTTGGCACTTCCGCCAATAAGCATTCTGGAGTTCAACGGCGAGTAGCTAGACTGGCCAAGGTTCCATGATCTCTTTGTGGAATTGGTACATAATAAACCATATTCGGCCAGGCAAAAACTACATATTCTACAGAGTTCGCTTCGTGGTGAAGCGAGGAACATCTTGACAGACACAGCCTTCTCACAGGGTGGCTATGACGACACCTGGTTGCGATTGAAGGCCAGGTACCAGAACGGAAAACTACTAGTATTTGCCGCTATACCAACAATTTTTGACCATCAGCCTATAGACGGCTCCTCGAGCCAACTAAGGGCCTTGCATGACACTA
Source organism: Drosophila subpulchrella (assembly GCF_014743375.2). Lineage (NCBI taxonomy): Eukaryota > Metazoa > Arthropoda > Insecta > Diptera > Drosophilidae > Drosophila > Drosophila subpulchrella. Next base: position 356,777 of record NW_023665720.1, on the reverse strand, counting down.
TCAAAAATTCAATGAGTACTTTTAAAAACCTCGATGTCAGCACAAAATCCTGGGATCTTATCCTGTGTTTTATTATCAGAAGAAAATTAGACCAGCAGTCTCTAGCTTCTCTATAAAATTCTGCGGATGCACCAACGGAAATTCCAACGTTAAGGCGTGTACTGACGTTTATTGAGCGGCGCGCTTGCATGCTGGAGACAATAAGCGCTTAACCTACAGCAACACTCCGCCATTAGTCAGTTCACAACGAAGAGAGCTGTTAGATTTGACACCTAGGACCACATAGTCTTAGAGTAAGTAGCCGTTTCCAAGAAATGGACCTCAAAACACGGCGCCAAGCCATTATTCAAGTAGGAGCATGCACAAATTGTTTGTCTACAGCTCATAAGGTGGAAAACTGTGGATCATCGGCCACTTGTCGAGTCTGCCAGCAACGGCATCATTCACTGTTACACCAAGGACCGACTAGCAATCCAGTGGCCGCCGCAGCAATAACACCAGTTTACAAAAAAAATTGATAAAATACGCCTTTCAGGAATCCTTTGTTTTTCGGTAAGATACATCTTCCTGATTAAGAAAAGGGCACTTTAAATTTTTTCTATGGTACCAATTTTTTTTAAGTGTAAAAAACGTTTTTCGCACTTTTTATTTTCTAACTCGAGTTGTAATAAACCGAATACGGTCATCAAAGACTCATTTTACAGGTTATAAAATGCCTTTTAACTTTTTTATACACATCATTGAGTTCCATTCATTAGTTAAGAAGCTACAATTCGTCAAAGTTTACAAAGTTGGAAAAAATGCAAAAACGCTGGCATAAATGGCTTCTTTAAAAAAAACGCCTAAAAACCGAATTTAATTTTATGTTGCGCTGACCGGGGACGGAAACTTTCATGTTGTTCCGGTCACAAAAGGAGATATCCATGAAACCAAGCATCAGACCAAATCTGAAGAACATTTCCGAGCAAATACCTGGAGGAAGCTAGGAAAAGCTACTACCCGTACCAACTAAAAAGCATCAACGGCCTGAAAGTGGTACTAAAAGGAATCGAGCCCGACGTAACCGCCAAGGAAGTTATCGATGCTCTCAAGGAAAAAGGGTTTTCTGCAAAGAACGTCAGTAACATTATAAACAGGAAAAAAGAGCCGCAACCACTCTTCAGGTCGAGCTGGAGCCAGACAGCAGAGTCTTGAAGAAAAATGAAGTGCATCCCATTTATAACCTGCAATACTTATTGCACCGAATAATTAACGTGGAAGAGCCACATAAAAGGAACGGCCCAGTGCAATGCACAAAGTGTCAGGAGTATGGACACACCAGGGCATACTGTTCACTTCGAACAGTCTGTGTAGCTTGTGGAGACTTCCACAATTCGGCTAACTGCCCTGCCAACAAAGAAGACCCAAAAAAAAAAAATGCGTTAACTGCCAAGGTAACCACACGGCAAACTACAGGGGCTGTCCGATCTACAAGGAGATGAAGGACCGCATGCGAAAAGTGATAGCAACGCGTCATCAGAATACCCAAAATGCGTACACTTACTCGCGTACGACGCCGGAAGTATTTTTCGGCACGGCTGCAAGATCCTCATTTGGTCAACTAAATACCCAGAAGGGATTCTCATACGCCGATGCCCTTCGATCGGGGACGGAAAACCCACTCCAGTCTAATCTAGGAAACGCTCAGCAGATCCAAGTACAGTCGCAAAGCACTCTGGAAACTATGATGGTCACCATGCAACAATGTATGATGGAATTCATGTCATTCATGAAAACGACCATGCAAACACTGGTTCAAAACCAGAACATGGTGTTACAGCTACTTGGACGTTGATGCACTATGGTCAGTACAAACATGTGGCCCTTACGACACCAAGCAATGCTTGTTACGCGCGGAGCCCTAAACCGATTTGGGCTAGTAAACGAAATCGCGGACATGGAAAAAGACGACATAACAATAGACAGTTTAAAATACATGCTCACATAGAATGGCTAGTAACATAGAAATTTACACATTATTGGAAGATAGAAAATACATAAGTTTATCATAATTAGTTGCATTAGGGCTATCAAACAGTAAGACGTGACACAGTGCATTATAGTCGTCACAAAGAACCCGAAAAGGATCATGCAGGGCATAATTGGATCTACAAATTGGCAGGGACAACGGACGAAAACGACGAACTGTTCTACAGGGTACATTCCAGTTGAGGGAACTAAGAAGGAAGGGAGAGTCAACATCACCATTAACTAATTTATGCAAAAACATAACTCCATGACACTTTCTACAATGGTTCAGGGTTGGTAAGTCCAGCAGGCGTAACCTCGCATGATAAGAGGGCAATCGACTTCCTGTGTCCCAGTTTAAACCTCTCAAAGCAAATAAAAGAAATTGTTTTTGAACAGACTCTAACATATTTTGGTAACAGCTAATTTGAGGTGACCATATACACGAGCAATATTCCATTGACGGACGAACAAGAGAAACATACAAAAGATTTGTTATGTATGGATCATCAAACTCCCTTGACCAACGCTTCATAAACGCCAGGAGACTTCTGGCTTTGTTAGTTATAGTAGATATATGGTCTTCAAAACGAAGTTTATGATCAAATAGAACGCCAAGATCCTGAACAGAAAAAATACGTTCAAGGACGTTATTTCCGATAGAATAAGAATACAGAGATGGATTACAACGATAAAAGGTCATAAAGTTACATTTAGAATAGTTCAAATTCAACATGTTAATCATGCACCACGTATACAAACAATCAAGATCTAATTGAAGGTCATTGCATGAATTAGGTAAACACATGGACAAACATAGCTTGACATCATCTGCATACATTAAAACAGTTGACGATTTTATGACATAAGGTAGATCGTTAGTCATTAAGCCAAAAAGTAAAGGTCCCAGGTGGCTACCCTGTGGCACTCCAGAAGTGACATTAATTATTTTGGAAATTTTATTATTAAAACAGACCATTTGAGTTCTATTATAAAGGTAGGAAAATATCCACTCTAGTAGGTTGGGTGGAAAACCTAAAAGGGACAATTTATAAATAAGAATCCTATGGTTCACTGAATTAAAAGCTTTAGAGAAATCGGTATAAATCACATCAGTTTGATGATGTGTCAGAAAGCCTCTAGTAATTAAAGACGTAAATTCAAGTAGGTTTGTAGAAGTAGAGCGACATCTAGTGAAGCCATGCTGACAAGGTGAAATAATAGACCTGCAATGATGCTGCAACTGACAGGTAATAATTTTTTCAAAAAGTTTAGGAATAGAACTGAGTTTAGCAATACCACGATAGTTTGAGATATCGGACTTGTTCCCTTTTTTAAACAATGGGATAATAAAGGATTCCTTCCATATGGATGGAAATCTACATTGACTTAGGGACAGATTAAATATCAATGTTAAGGGAAGAGCAAGATAAGATGAACAATTCCTAAGTATACAACTTGGTATTCTATCAGGACCCGGTGAAAATGAGAGCTTGAGAGTATTAAGACTCTGAAGAACATCAGTTACATCAATCACTGGTTTGAAGATAGAGTTCAAATGAGGTAGTGGGTATGGATAATCTTTATTAATAACACTATTGCATTTCGTATATGTCGATTGAAAAAAGTCTGCGAATAAGTTGGAAATATCATTATCATCAGATGCTACATTATTATTGAGAAAAAGAGAGGGAGGGAAGCAGTTAGATTTCCGTTAAGAATTGACGAAAGAAAAGAAAAGCTTAGGATTACTTTTGAAATCACGCTTACAATGAGACAGGTAATTTTTGTAACAATCAGAATTGTACTGGACAAATTCCACCTTAGCTGAACTATATTTGGTGAAGTCTGTCTGTAAGCCGGATATTTTGAACCGTTTAAATAGTCTGGTTTTTTTGTTCTTTAGATAAGATAGTTGACGGGTAAACCATGGAGAGCTGTAAGAATTCTTTATGGAGGAAAGAGGGACATGTTCATCAAGTAGACGGTAAAGGACCTCATAAAAGTACCTAACTGCATCATCAACAGGAAGGTCAACTAGAAAGGACAAGCTTACTGTCGATAAAGATTACACTAGTCTGCCGTAATCAGTCCTCTTAAAACACAAACTAGGCTATACATTTATTGCAGTCCTAGGATTATTAAAAAATCCATTAATACAGAGCTGAAGGGTAGGATGATAACAATCTTCAGGTAAAGATAGTGGCGAAATACGACTGACTTCAGCATCGCTACTATCAAAAACAAAGATTAAGTCAAGAAGACGACCAATATGATTAGGAATCCTGTTAACTTGCTGCAAAGATAGTTCAACAAGACCATCAATAAAATCATTTTGCATCCTCGGAATCATTGTCAATGAGTCCTTACTCTCCAACCAAGAGATATTGGGAAGATTAAAGTCACCAAGCACAATAAGTTGGTCAGTTTCAGCAAGCAACAAGGAGATAGAATGTATGGCGGACAGGTGCAATAGATACACGGTATATACGAGCAGGTTAAAAAAATGTTACTTTTTGGGAAAGATAATTTTACGGAAATAAATTCAATACATGATGATTCAGTAATATCAACAAACTCAGAAGTTAAATTGGATTTGACTCCAATAAGAACGCCCTCACCTCGACGGGTCTGACGATCCTTCCGATAAACAAAAAAGTTATTAGACAAAATCTCACTATCGTGTACGGATGGGTTAAGCCAGGTCTCAGTGAGTACAATAACATTGGCCTCAAAAATTGAACTATTTATATAATGCGTAGAGAGTTTACTAAGAAGCCCTCGAACATTCTGATAGTGAATTCGAAAATTTAGTTTTTTGAATTTATATCAGAGCTGGGCGCCGACAAAGAAGTCGTGGAAAGGGAGCTATTTTTTTTATATACTCGTGGACAATTATATCAGCAGGCCAAAAATTGGGGCAAAGAAGTTTAGAGAACAGCCCATCCGGAACAAGTATTTTAAATGAAGAGTAATCAATTATCTGTTTAAAATTAAATTTGGTGATGTCAATACCATTTTGATTGGGAAGGGAGAGGTTTGTGACAATATGATGCATCACGTCCTTTACAGTTATTGCTGCATTTAACCTAGACACAAAAATGGATTTTCTAGGTACCATGACAGTGAGTGGTACAGGAGAAGAGAGAGCAGGGCTATGGGTGTTTTTCCTAGGGATCATGCTAGTAAGTGGGACAGGAGGAGGTGCAAGGGTATTAGCTAGAGGCAGTACAAGGTGCGGCAGAGCCCCGGAAGTGGCAACAGCCGGTGAACGGTTAGTGGGCCTTAATGACTCAGGCGAAACTACAGTCCAGAAATCTGGCAGCGATTGCCCCTGCAGTGGGGCTGGGAAGAGAGAGGTTGGTCGAGAGATCTGGAACATGTAAAGAGACATTAGGCAGTGTAGGACTACGATTTATATTGATTAAAGATTGACTTAGAAGAATCCGACCTTTAAAGTTGGAGTCGCAGACATTAAATCGACTTAATAAGTCCGTAAATCCAGCACGTAATGCCTGGAACTCTAGCTCCGTTTGCCTCATAAATGCTCTTATATCAATTTTGATATGTAGGCATGTAGGGCACGTCCAGTCCAGGTTAGCATTAGATCTAGTGCGATCAGCAATTTGGGCAGCACTGTGCCCAAAGTCTGCACATTTAGCGTGCGCAATGTTTTCACATAACCAGCAACAAACAATTGGCTGCCGAGAAGTGATTTTACCAACAAATTGACAACCAACAACACAACAGGCAGACATCGTTTACACGTTGAAGTCAGTTAAATGTAGAATGTAGAAAAAGTAGGAAGCTTTAGATGAGTGCCAACAAACAGCTGTGTGGCTTTGCAGAACGCTGAGGAAAAATGAGAAAAGAGAGCGATAAGACCAATTCAGCAAAGACCCGTTAACTCGAAAATGAGAGCCGGTGACCGAAGTTGGGAGAATGTAGCAGAGCGAACGGTGCGAGAGAGCGCCAAAACAACAATGTAAATAAGAAACAACAACAATGCACAAAGCACCCGCGTCGTTAACTATTATCCAATATAATAATAAAGATAATGGTTTTAACACAAATAACTAATTTGCATGCAAACGGCGGCCTCAACCGAGTTGAAAATGTAAATTTGGGAATATATCAGATCGGTAATTTAGACACTAGGCGAATAAATGTGGGAGCAAATATAATACACGTCCGTGTACAACAGAGACCGAAAGCTGCAGCTAAGCAGTTCAAATAATCAGATGGCAAATCTACGAATAACAATGTGGAACGCCAATGGCGTTTCACGGCACAGCCTTGAAGTAACACAGTTCCTGAATGAAAATCATATCGACATTATGCTACTGGTAGAGACGCACCTCACAAACAAATACAACTTCCAAATAAGAGGCTACACTTTCTACCGCACAGACCATCCAGATGGTAAAGCCCACGGCGGAACCGGCATCCTAATCAGGGAACGCATCAAGCACCACTTTCACCAAAGGTTTTCAACTAATTACTTGCAAGCCACGTCTATCAAAGTGCAGTCAGGCAACGGAAACCTCACCATAGCCGCTGTCTACTGCCCACCTCGCTTTACAATTTCTGAAGGACAATTCATGGACTTCTACAACTTGCTTGGAGATCGCTTTATAGCTGCAGGGGACTATAATGCCAAACACACGCACTGGGGATCACGCCTTGTGACTCCCAAAGGAAGACAATTATACAATGCAATCATAAAACCGAACAACAAATTAGACTATGTTTCCCCTGGCAGCCCCACATACTGGCCAACAGACCCCAGGAAAGTTCCAGACCTAATAGACTTTGCGGTGACAAAAAACATTCCCCGCAATATAATAGCGCCAAAGCGCTTTCGGACCTGTCGTCAGACCATTCGCCAGTGCTAATAACTCTTCTTCAAAGCACAAAAACCACAGATCACCCCCTCAGGCTGACGTTGCACAGAACCAACTGGTTAAAATATAAAAAGTATGTAAGCTCACACATCAAATTAACCCCTCACTTTAACATCGAAGCGGACATCGACTGCTCTACCGATGCTCTTGAAGAAGTATTCGTGGAGGCAGCCACTCAACACCACAAGGCAGGGACGTGCAGACCAACCAATTCAAAACTAATCTGCAAATTGAACGGTTAGTCCTAGAAAAGAGGCGCCTGCGACGTGCCTGGCAAACCAACAGATCGCCGTCATCAAAACAACGTCTTAAGGAAGCCACTCGCACACTAAATCGAGCTCTAAAGCAAGTAACAGAAAATGCACAGCTGCAGTACATCAAAAAACTTTCGCCAACCAGTGCAAAACATCCTCTGTGGAGGGCTCACCCAAACTTCCAGCCGAACCCTGCCACTGGTTCATTTTTCCTACCACAAATCGAATCTGAATCTATTTCCCTACCACCGTTGTTTCAGCCAAAGGAGATCGCGAAAGTCATTGGGGAACTGAAACCGCAAAAGGCCCGTGGCGGTGACCAAATAACCCCAAAAATGTTAATTGAACTTTCAAACTCTGCCATTGAGGTTATTTGTAAGCTCTTCAATGGGATTATAACTCTTGGCTACTATCCGAAAAAATGGAAAAAATCTTTTATCATTATGATACCGAAGCCCGGAAAAGACCACACAATTCCGTCATCCTACAGACCAATTAGTTTATTATCGTGTCTGTCTAAGCTGTTCGAAAAATGCCTTCTAACTCGCATAACACCATATCTAGGAGCACACAATGTTATCCCTGCTCATCAATTTGGATTTCGTCATAACCATGGATCAATCGAAAAAGTTAACAGAATAACATCAGAAATACGCACAGCCTTTGAGCATCGGCAATACTGCAGCGCAATATTCCTCGATGTATCTCAAGCCTTCGATCGAGTATGGCTAGATGGCCTCATGCACAAAATCAAAACACACTTGCCTGATTACACTCACAAGCTTCTTGAGTCGTATCTATACAACAGGACCTTCGCAGTAAGGTGCAATACAACAACATCCGACGACTACATTATCAAAGCCGGAGTCCCGCAAGGAAGCGCGCTAGGGCCTACCCTGTTCCTCCTATACACAGCGGATATTCCCACGAACGGCCAGCTAACAACATCTACGTTCGCTGACGACACCGCAATTTTAAGTCGCTCGAGGTGCCCAGGCCGAGCTACAACACAGCTAGCAAACCACCTCCTCGTAGTAGAGAGGTGGCTATCTGATTGCGGATTAAAATAAATGAACAAAAATGTAAACACATAACGTTTACTCTCAACAGGCAAACATGCTCTCCACTATTATTGAATAATACGCAGATTCCCCAAGTCAACGATATAACGTATCTCGGCGTCCACCTTGACAGACGACTAACCTGAAGAAGACACATCGAACGCAAGAAAGTACATCTAAAACTAAAGGCCAGCAGCTTCCACTGGATTCTTAACGCTCGTTCGCCCCTGCGTCTGGACTACAAGGTCCTACAAGGCTCTACAAATCCACTCTCAAGCCCATCTGGACATATGGCTCCCAGCTATAACGGAACGCCAGCAGAAGCAACATAGACATTATACAGCGCGTTCAATCGAAATCTTCTATCTTGCTATTTCCTTGCTAAAAATATATGAAAATAATTTCCTCGTAACTGCAATCGCATACTTTTTAGCTTGCCCAGCACTAATAGCAAAGAAACTGACGTTATGCATTACAACTTGCGCCAAATTCTTACATACCCCAACACTGAAAATTTAAAATAATGTTTAACGGCCGCTGCTCCCAAATACTGAACATGGGTATATACGTTTAAAAATCTGTAAAAAATCGATTTACCAACGGATTGTCGTGATCGATGGCGCATATTCTCCGTTAAGGTTCAGCCTTCAAGAAAACAACATAAAACTAATTTCGGTTTTTGGGCGTGTATTTTTAAAGAAGCCATTTATGCCAGCGTTTTTGCATTTTTTCCAACTTTTTCAACTTTGACGAATTGTAGCTTCTAAACTAATGAATGGAACTCAATGATGTGTATAAAAAAGTTAAAGGGCATTCTTTTACCTGTAAAATGAGTCTTTGATGACCGAATTCGGTTTATTACAACTCGAGTTAGAAAATAAAAAAGTGCGAAAAACGTTTTTTACACTTAAAAAAAAATTGGTACCATAGAAAAAATTTAAAGTGCCCTTTTCTTAATCAGGGAGATGTATCTTACCGGAAAACAGAGGTGTATTTCATCAATTTTTTTTGTAAACTGGTTTAATTGCAGGCTACGACAACCCTAGAGGATATACTCAGCTCGCGACCGCTAAGGTTTCATTACAAGGGCCAACCGGTCAACTACAAACATGTCGCGCGGTAATAGATACTGGATCACAGTTGAATCCTGCCTCAAGGAGGATAGCAGATCTGCTATATCTTAACGAAATGACGTCACCGATTGAAATGTCTGGAATCGGAGGAAAAATAAATAAAATAATAACAGCAATTAGATCAACACCAAAGCACTCATCAGTTACATCAGGTCTTGAAACAATAATAGAGGAGACAGCCGTTAGCAGATCCTGACTTTCGGCAACCTGGACCCATTGACCCAACCTTCGGGGTTGATGTATATTCTCGTGAAATAACCAGTGGGCTCCTTGAACTAGGACCTAATAAACCTTTGAGACAAGGCACAAGGCTTGGTTATGTAATCACAGGTTTTCTCAAAAAGAAACCTCATCTGATACGGAAATCAGCCCTATTTTGGTAGAAGACGCAGATGATCTTGCAGCACCGAACGCTGCTAATGAGCCAACGAAAGATAAAAATCCGGTGAATTATAATCAATTTAATATAGAAGATAGCAACCGGCAGAATAAGATTTCTCTCGATAAAGAAGGGATTCATTTAACGAACTTAGCATTGATGGATCATGAAATAAAAGGGTACGAAGATACATGTAGCCAATCAAGAGCTAGCGACACTGACTCGTCCAATCGAGAATCAACCGCTACATATAATGTCAATTTTATCGCAAGGTGGATTGTTAAGCGGCATCAAGAAGATATGAAGGACCTTAATCACAAACATGTGTGAGGAGTTGAATAACTCCCCACAAATAGAAGCAGCAGCAGATGGCCGGCCGCTTGCCAGATACGCGGCGAATTCGCGTAGTAACGGCGCGGCGAGAAGAGCGAGAGAGTTTGGAGACCAACGAAGGAGAGCGTGAGAGTTTGGAGACCAATGAAGGAGAGCGAGAGAGTTTGGAGACCAAGGATGGAGATCGAGAGAGAGTGGAGACTTCGCGGTCAAGGCAAGAGTGCCGTGTGCAAAAGCGGGTAACGGGACTCCACCGGACTTTGGACTCTCCCGTGAACTTTGGACCGGGAGAGGAAGTGCCACATCTCGCCGGTGGAGCGGCACACAGGCGTGCCACAAGCATCACGGGAATCAGCGGGATGGCAGGAGTGGGCGGAGCATCGATTGGAAGCGGTACGGGAACGACAAGTGGGTCATCCAGGAGGCACGGACTTTGGACCCAGAGTGGAGAGATCCAGCGGGCCGTGCGCAAAAGGGAAATAACGGTTCCCGGAGGCCCTATATAAGGCCGCAGAGCGCTGGCAGCTGGATCAGTCGATCACAAGGAGTCAAACCGTCAAGATCACTCAGATACCAAAGTGAACAATCAAACAACCAGATAATCTACAAGGGACCAACAGCAAGTCGAGTCGCCAGAGAAGCAGCACCGTGGGAGCCTACGGGGAGCAAGATTGCTACGTCGAGACGTTCGGGATTGGGATACCAGGAATCTCCGAATTGAGACGCAGGTAGCTGAGATCCAGAGGGCATCACACGGCTAGGTCAAGGCGGTCGATTAACCCTGCCCACAAAGTCCTGGCGTTACGCCTGGAAAGAGTATAACAAGCCAGAAGGGAGAGCGGTCGATCGGTAAGGTCTCGAGTGGAATTGTCCAGGAGAGCCCTACGGATTCGACTTGCGAGGTCCCGGAGCGGCGTGCCCGAACCCCGAGTACCAAAAGCCACACGGAAACGTCCCGGACAAAAAGCAAAAGGGTGAGGCTAGGGTGGAACGTTCGTTTACACTAGGCGTGGAAGCGAAGTAAGGCGCGAGGCAGCTTCCTGGCGTTCCGCCTTGACTGTCCGCGCGGGCTGAGCAGAAACCCAGTGGGACCATCCGGGACAGAGCAAGGGACAGTCGGCGGTGTGTCGAAAGGAGCGATCCTGGAGAGCGCAGCTTCTGTTCACCCTAGTCTGAGAACGGTGACGCTTCCCTAAGCCCGTACGGCCGATACCCCTCGCGATTCCGGGTCGTTACCAGCAGTCACCAAGTCACGCGTGAGAAGTGAACAGCGAGCGAGCGTCTTCAGGGAGCTGCGAGGATCTTCAGGGAGCGGCGAGGATCAACAGGGAGCTGCGAGTATCTTCAGGGAGCTACAGGACTGGAGCACCGAGTCGTCAAGGCGAGAGGTCGTCGAGTCAATCAGGTCCGTCGGAAGCACCGAAGGTCACAAGCATCGAGTCAAGGCCAACCAAGCGACTAAGACACTTGTAATAATATACCCGCAATAAAACCCAATACGAACCCGTGAATTCTGTGCTTTCTCACTGAGCTACTGGGCGGTCACGTTAATATAAATTTGGTGGGACGAACACACAATATACTGAGCTAGCCGCACGAATCTCGTAGAGAGCAGACCATAAAAATAAGTTCGTTACATCTGGCGCCCAACGTGATTATCCCAGCAGTGAAAGCAATTTAAACAGAATGGGGAAGAAGTGGATCTACCGGCTTAAAAAGGAGGATTTCGCCAATGTCGCACAGAGTCTTAATGTCACCCTGGACGGCAGATTAGAGGACATGAGAAAAGCATTATCCGAGTATTACTCAGAAACGGATAATGACCCACAACGCGTTGACATCTGGGCCGATTTGGAAGCCACATATCACGACAAAGTCGGCCCCAGCATCACGTTAACAACCGCCGAAGGGGACAACTTAGTGGCAAGCCTGAGCGTTGACAACCTACAAAGGGAGGCAAACAGGAGAGAATCAAGCCAAGACAGGAAAACAACAGCGCTGATCTCGAGACCCAATCAATCAGACTATGCAAGGATCGCTAAACAGGTCCGCGAATGGTCGTTCAGGTTCGACGGGGCGGAAAAACCGTTCGAGTTCCTGGAGCAGGTGGAATGGTCCGCCAACACATACGGCTTGGAGTTAGACATGATTCCCCGAGCGATGCCTGAATTGCTGAAGGGAATTGCTTTGAAGTGGTTCATCGCCAACAACAAACAATGGAAAACCTGGGCGGAGTTCATAGATAGTTTCCACACATACTTTCTACGGAGAGACTTCTTCACTAGGCTGGCGGATCAGGTCAGGCAACGGAAGCAGGGCTTCAGCGAGTCGTTCAAAGACTACATGATCGACATGCAGACGATGGTGAGGCCACTTAATTACTCCGCTATAGAGACCCTAAGAATCATCAAGGAGAACTGCACCCCCAGTCTAAGGATCTTCCTAAGGGCATACAAAGTGTCGGACCTGGACACGCTGATGATATTAGAAGACGAGTATGAAGAACTCGAAAAGGAGCGGGAAGCGTTCGCGCAGGAAAACAAAAATTTTCGAGAACAAGTCGGCATCGCCAGCGCAGGTAACATGCAGAAGATGCGAAGAGACAGGAATCCAGGAGACGCGGGGAAACGACCAATGGTCGCCACCTAACCGAGTACCACGGCAGCAGGCAACAGGAGCACCACGCGGAGGCCAATGGACACCACCACAACAGCCACAGATGCAACCAGCAAACAATGTTTGGAGGCCACCAAGTACAACACAAAGGCCTCGTGAAACGACACACATCACAGACCCCCAGGAGGCCTGCCGAAAATGCGGCGGTCATGGACACTGGGCGCGGGGATGTCGGCACCAACGCCTGTTGTTCTGCTGGGTGTGCGGGAGAGTAGGCGTCAGGAGCGTTGAATGCTGCCAGCAGGCGGGAAATGCCCAGCGATCTCAGCCGCAGAGAGGCGAGCGGGGGTCGCAAGATGCTACCTCTCCAAACTAACGGGAAAGCTGATCGAGGAGGAGCAGCAGTTGTCCGCAGCAGTGACGATTGGTGGGGGCACATACAACGCCACAATCGACACCGGGGCAACAGCAAGCTTTATAAGCAAAGAGCTGGCGGACGACCTGGCTGCCCTCGGAAAGATTACGAGGATACGACGGCAAGTTAGGTTGGCAGACGGAAGATGTGGCGGAATCGATGAGCAGCTGGAGGTGGAAATCGCGTTCGGGAACAAGCGACTGAGCATGAGCCTGCTGATACTGCCAGGGGTAGTGGATTCATTGGTGTTGGGATGGAACTGGATGGCCTCACCATCGTCTGCATGTCGATCATGTAGTCTTTGAACGACTCGCTGAAGCCCTGCTTCCGTTGCCTGACCTGATCCGCCAGCCTGGTGAAGAAGTCTCTCGGTAGAAAGTATGTGTGGAAACTATCTATGAACTCCGCCCAGGTTTTCCATTGTTTGTTGTTGGCGATGAACCACTTCAAAGCAATTCCATGCTGTCGAGCCACTTCAGTGCCATGTGGTCGGTTACTACTTTAAAGTGGTAACCTTCCAGATACGGCTTGAGCTTTCGGATTGCCCAGACGATTGCCAAGCACTCCTTCTCGGTCGTTGAGTAATTCTTCTCAGCGCCGTTGAGCGTTCGGCTTGAGTAAGAGATTACCTTTTCGCCTCGTTCAGTTTCCTGGGTCAAGATTGCCCCGATGCCGTAGTCGCTTGCGTCAGTTTGCAATATGAATGGTTTGTCGAAGTCCGGGCATGCCAGTACGGGGTCTGCGACGAGTCTTGCCTTCACCTCTTCGAACGCCGTCTGATGTTCCTGTGTCCACACCCATTTATTGCCCTTGCGTAGCAGATCGTTGAGAGGTTTGACTATTTTTGCGAAGTCAGGTACAAACCGGCGGTACCATGATGCTACGCCCAGGTACTGTCGGAGCTCTCTTACTGTCGATGGTGGTTCTAGTTCGGCGATGGCTGCTACCTTTTCCGGATCCGTGCCTATTCCTTCGCTAGTCTCTCGATGACCGAGATATAACAGCTCTTTCTTGAAAAATTGGCACTTCTCCGGGTTTAATCTCAGATTTGCCTCCTTTAGTCGTCGGAACACTTCCTTTAGGTTGGCCTTGTGTTCTTCCAGCGAGCGCCCGATCACTATGATGTCGTCCTGGTAAGCAAATGCGGGCGGCGACATTTCTGGGCCGATCACCCGGTCCAGCACCCGTTGAAAGGTCGCAGACGCCGAATGAAGTCCGAATGGCATTACTTTCCATTGGAATAAACCTTTCCCCGGCACTGTAAATGCCGTATACTGCCTGCTGTCCGCTTTCAGTGGGATTTGCCAGTACCCATCCTTTAGGTCCAAGCTGCTGATGTACCGTGCTTCCCTCAGTTGGTCGAGAATATAATTTATTCGGGGCATCGGGTAGGCATCCTTTACAGATTTGGCGTTTATTTGCCTAAAGTCGACGCACAGTCTCCATTTGCCCGTCTTTTTTCTAACCATCACGATGGAAGAACTGTATGGGCTTGTTGAGTGTTCTATGTATCCCATTTGGAGAAGCTCGTCCACCTTCGCATTGATCTCCCCTTGAACTTTCGGATTCTTGGGATAGTATCGCTGCTTTATTGGTTTGTCGTCTTTCATCGTGATCTGATGCTCTGCCATGTTTGATGCTCCCTTCATGCTGCTGAAAGTCGATAGCTCTGCCTCGGAAATTCCTCGTGTCGTCATCTTCGCTTGCCCGTTGTACGACTGCCACCGACAACTTTTCCTCGAGCCATCCCTTGTGACGATTCCTGGCCGGTATTATCACTTCGTGTCCAGCGCACTTAATTTCGGTACCGACTTGTGTTAGAAAGTTCCATCCCAACACCAATGAATCCACTACCCCTGGTAGTATCAGCAGGCTCATGCTCAGTCGCTTGTTCCCGAACGCGATTTCCACCTCCAGCTGCTCATCGATTCCGCCACATCTTCCGTCTGCCAACCTAACTTGCCGTCGTATCCTCGTAATCTTTCCGAGGGCAGCCAGGTCGTCCGCTATAGAGACCCTAAGAATCATCAAGGAGAACTGCACCCCCAGTCTAAGGATCTTCCTAAGGGCATACAAAGTGTCGGACCTGGACACGCTGATGATATTAGCAGACGAGTATGAAGAACTCGAAAAGGAGCGGGAAGCGTTCGCGCAGGAAAACAAATTCTCGAGAACAAGTCGGCATCGCCAGCGCAGGTAACATGCAGAAGATGCGAAGAGACAGGAATCCAGGAGACGCGGGGAAACGACCAATGGTCGCCACCTAACCGAGTACCACGGCAGCAGGCAACAGGAGCACCACGCGGAGGCCAATGGACACCACCACAACAGCAACAGATGCAACCAGCAAACAATGTTTGGAGGCCACCAAGTACAACACAAAGGCCTCGTGAAACGACACACATCACAGACCCCCAGGAGGCCTGCCGAAAATGCGGCGGTCATGGACACTGGGCACGGGGATGTCGGCACCAACGCCTGTTGTTCTGCTGGGTGTGCGGGAGAGTAGGCGTCAGGAGCGTTGAATGCTGCCAGCAGGCGGGAAATGCCCAGCGATCTCAGCCGCAGAGAGGCGAGCGGGGGTCGCAAGATGCTACCTCTCCAAACTAACGGGAAAGCTGATCGAGGAGGAGCAGCAGTTGTCCGCAGAGGTGACGATTGTTGGGGGCACATACAAGGCCACAATCGACACCGGGGCAACAGCAAGCTTTATAAGCAAAGAGCTGGCGGACAACCTGGCTGCCCTCGGAAAGATTACGAGGATATGACGACAAGTTAGGTTGGCAGACGGAAGATGTGGCGCAATCGATGAGCAGCTGGAGGTGGAAATCGCGTTCGGGAACAAGCGACTGAGCATGAGCCTGCTGATACTACCAGGGGTAGTGGATTCATTGGTGTTGGGATGGAACTTTCTAACACAAGTCGGTACCGAAATTAAGTGCGCTGGACACGAAGTGATAATACCGGCCAGGAATCGTAACAAGGGATGGCTCGAGGAGAAGTTGTCGGTGGCAGTCGTACAACGGGCAAGCGAAGATGACGACACGACGAAATTCCTGGAGGCAGAGCTATCGAGTTTCAGCAGCATGAAGGGAGCGTCAAACATGGCAGAGCATCAGATCACGATGAAAGGCGACAAACCAATAAAGCAGCGATACTATCCCAAGAATCCGAAAGTTCAAGGGGAGATCAATGCGAAGGTGGACGAGCTTCTCCAAATGGGATACATAGAACACTCGACAAGCCCATGCAGTTCTCTCATCATGATGGTTAAAAAAAAAGACGGCCAAATGGAGACTGTGCGTCGACTTTACGCAAATAAACGCAAAATCTATAAAGGATGCCTACCCGATGCCCCGAATAAATTATATTCTCGACCAACTGAGGGAAGCACGGTACATCAGCATCTTGTACCTAAAGGATGGGTACTGGCAAATCCCACTGAAAGCAGACAGCAGGCAGTATACGGCGTTTACAGTGCCAGGGAGAGTAATGCCATTCGGACTTCACTCGGCGTCTGCGACTTTTCAACGGGTGCTGGACCGGGTGATCGGCCCCGAAATGTCGCCGCACGCATTTGCTTACCAGGATGACATCATAGTTATCGGGCGCTCGCTGGAAGAACACAAGGCCAACCTAAAGGAAGTGTTCCGACGACTAAAGGAGGCAAATCTGAGGTTAAACCCGGAGAAGTGCCAATTTTTCAAGAAAGAGCTGTTATATCTCGGTCATCGAGTGACTAGCGAAGGAATAGGCACGGATCCGGAAAAGGTAGCAGCCATCGCCGAACTAGAACCACCATCGACAGTAAGAGAGCTCCGACAGTACCTGGGCGTAGCATCATGGTACCGCCGGTTTTTACCTGACTTCGCAAAAATAGTCAAACCTCTCAACGATCTGCTACGCAAGGGCAATAAGTGGGTGTGGACACAGGAACATCAGACGGCGTTCGAAGAGGTGAAGGCAAGACTCGTCGCAGACCCCGTACTGGCATGCCCGGATTTCGACAAACCATTCATCTTGCAAACTGACGCGAGCGACTACGACATCGGGACAATCTTGACCCAGGAAACTGAACGAGGCGAAAAGGCAATCTCTTACTCAAGCCGAACGCTCAACGGCGCTGAGAAGAATTACGCAACGACCGAGAAGGAGTGCTTGGCGATCGTCTGGGCAATCCGAAAGCTCAAGCCGTATCTGGAAGGTTACCACTTTAAAGTAGTAACCGACCACATGGCACTGAAGTGGCTCAACAGCATAGAAAGCCCTTCAGGGAGGATCGCCAGATGGGCCCTGGAGTTGCAGCAGTACGACATCGAAATAGCGTACAGGAAAGGACAACTCAACGTGGTGGCAGACGCTTTGTCAAGGCAGCCACTGCCGGAAACGCTTCGAGGGATCAAGGAGACGTCGGCGGCGGAAGCTTCTGCAGCATGCAGCTGGATTCTGGAAATGCGTGAAAAGATAAGGACCCAGCCGCAAAAGTATCCGGACTACGTGATGGAGGGTAACACCCTGTACAGAAATATACCTCATAGAGCGGGCAGCGAGGATGTCGCAACATGGAAGATGTGCGTTCCGAAAGCTCTACGGGAAACGGTGGTGAAAGAGACCCACGACTCACCGGCGGCTGGCCATGTAGGAAGCCGAAAGACAATAGCACGTCTGGCAGCCCGGTACTACTAGCATGAATGCACAGAGACGCCCGAGCCCACGTGCGAGGATGCGAGACATGCATGAGATTCAAGCCGAATCAGATGCAAATGGCTGGGAAAATGCTGACGCAGGTGCCAGAGGAACCATGGGCTACGGTATGTGCGGACTTCGTCGGACCCCTGCCGCGTTCGAAGCACGGCAATTAAATGCTGCTGGTATTGATAGACCGGTTCTCCAAGTGGACTGAGTTGGTGCCGCTGCGAAGCGCGACGCCCGAATCCCTAAAAAAGGCTTTTAGAGAACGCATTATGGCGAGGTATGGGGTCCCGAAAATAGTTATACCGGACAACGCAGTAAAGTTTGCAAGCAAAATTTTCAAGAGTTTCCTGGCCGAAATGGGAGCCAAGCAACAGTTCACAGCTCCATACACCCCACAGGAGAACCCGACGGAGAGAGCCAATAGGACGGTGAAAACAATTATAGCGCAGTTCGCAGGGCAGAACCAAAGAGACTGGGACGAAAAATGGCCAGAAATCATGCTGGCAGTAAACACGAGCGTTTCAGAATCCACAGGTTACACACCGTCGTTTATTACCCAAGGCAGAGAACCAAGACTACCGAGCGCCCTATACGACAGAGAAACCGTAGGGACCGGACGACCGACAGAGACACCGGAAGAGAAAGCAAACAAACTCAGGGAAATCTTCGAGATTGTAAGGCGGAACCTGGAGAAAGCATCCCAGGACCAGGCTAGGCATTATAACCTAAGGAGGAGGCAATGGACGCCAAAGGTGCGTGACGTCGTGTGGGCCAAGGAACACCACTTATCAAAAGCGGCCGAGGGGTTCGCAGCAAAATTGGCCCCAAGATACGACGGACCTTACCAAGTCATAGGTTTTGCGTCACCAGTAATCTGCAAAATACGACACATAAACACAAAGAAAGAGCAAAGAAGAACAGCAACAAACGGAAAACACAAGCAAGCGGCTACAGCAAGCAGACACAACAGACGCTAAACAACATTGAAAGTCCAAGGATTCCTCCAAGGATGCCCAAAGGATACTACGAAAGGAGTCCAAGGATACCTCCAAGGATGCCCAAAGGATACTACGAAAGGAGTCCAAGGATACCTCCAAGGATGCCCAAAGGATACTACGAAAGCAGTCCAAGGATACCTCCAAGGATGCCAAAAGGATGCTACGAAAGGAGTCTAAGGATACCTCCAAGGATGCCCAAAGGATACTACGAAAGAGTCCAAGGATACCTCCAAGGATGCCCAAAGGATACTACGGAAGGAGTCCAAGGATACCTAAAAGGATGCCCAAAGGATACTACGAAAGGATTCCAAGGATACCTCCAAGGATGCCCAAAGGATACTACGAAAGGAGTCTAAGGATACCTCCAAGGATGCCCAAAGGATACTACGAAAGAGTCCAAGGATACCTCCAAGGATGCCCAAAGGATACTACGAAAGGAGTCCAAGGATACCTCCAAGGATGCCCAAAGGATACTACGAAAGGATTCCAAGGATACCTCCAAGGATGCCCAAAGGATACTACGAAAGGATTCCAAGGATACCTCCAAGGATGCCCAAAGGATACTACGAAAGGATTCCAAGGATACCTCCAAGGATGCCCAAATGATACTACGAAAGGAGTCCAAGGATACCTCCAAGGATGCCCAAAGGATACTACTAAAGGAGTCAAAGGATACGTCCAAGGATTCCCAAAGGATACTACGGAAAGAGTCCAAGGATACCTGCAAGGATTCCCAAAGGATACTACGAACAAATTCCAAGGATACCTCCAAGGATTCAAAAGGGATACTACAAGCCGACTCCAAGGATACTACAGGGCAACTACAAAGGCGCAATGAAACACATAAAGGACATCAGGAGAACATTAAGAACACGAAGGGAGCGAACCAGAGCGTCTAAGGTCTCGATTGGGACTGATCGGAGGAAAGAAAAAACACGCATCAAAAGTCTGCCGAAGGAAGGGGGTAGACGGCACAGAGCAGAGATCTGTACCGTAGATCTGGGTAGTAAGAAGGAGAGGCCGAAGGAAATAGCGGGATTGAGCAAAGAGGAAGGCTCGGAACCGAGGTGTCGTCGAAGGGAGCCCAGGCTTCAGATGAACAATCAAAATCGACGAGCATCATGAGCACACGCATAACAAGGAGCGAAGCGCGCAAAATGATGGCTGCCCACCAGCCGTCCGGAGGATCCAGCCCGGGGCAAAGATGGTCGACAGCTCGGCCTACCCGAACCTCGCACCGGATCAACGGGCGGGGCGTCCCTGAGCCGGTCATCAGCTCCGACAGCGATGTCGAGCTGGTAGAAGACCCGCGGGTGGAGCAGCGACGATGCCATGCCGAATCTGTGGCAGCGGCTACGCTGGAATTTCGACGGAAGTGCGAGGCGCGAAGGCGGAGCGAGGAGCGGCTTATGAAGGAGATGGAGGAGTCGCCGGAGTGGCAGGCCCAACTGCGGGCGGCCGAGGAGGAGGAGCAGCAGCTGTGGCGACAGCAGACGGTTGTCTGGACCTGGCCGGAGGGACCCGTAGAGGAGACGGCAGCGACGGAGGAGCCCCGAATCTGGGAAGAAAGTGGTCCCCGGGTGAGCCCGCTGGATCCCAGGACCCGTGGCAGACCGGAGCAGTGGGCGCCACCGACGCCGAGCACCGGACCAACAACGCCAAGGACAGGGCCATCGACGCCAATGCCTACCGGGAGCGCGACAGTTACCGCGGAGCCTCTGGAGCGAGGACCCTGGGTGTGGCCTGAGCCCGTCGAAAACGGCCGTCCTCCGCTCAAGCGGCAGCACTCGGCGCCCGAAGTGTCCGAGGTGGTGGCACGGCCGAAATTGTCGCGGACGGTGTCGGCGCCGGAGGGCCAGCGATGGCAAGAGATCGCGGAGCATGAGTGGCCCGAAGGGATCGCGGAGACACCGGTGGTAAAGAAGGCTCGCATCCTGGGCGGCAGGCGCAGCGTGCGCGTATGGAGAGAGGGGCGCGCGTTCCGCGTCCGGTTGGGTCTGGCGGGCACGAGAGTGTTCGAGGAGCGGCCGAAATAACATTTGAATAAAATGAACAAAACGGAGTTTGGAAACCGGCATAGAACGGGAAACGCGACTGAAACAGGGGCCAGGAGTAAGGGGCATACATGGCAGCTCCAGCATCCTGAAATTCACGTTGGGTTAATACAGGAAGCAGCCAAACGATACCAAAATACTCACCTGCAGCGAAGCAAATGCGAAGTCCTATCCGCACCCGCCCTCAAGTGTTGCCAGCATGGAGCCAGGCTCAGCCGGCTGAGGACGATTGAAGGGCGAGAGAGAGAAACGAGAGGCGAGAGGCGAGAGAGGTCGTATGGAGAGAGAAAGGATGAAATAGAAAGGAGTGATGAAATGCGAAAACTTACCTAGAAAGTTGCAAAATCACCATGAGCCAGGGAAGGGGACGCCTCGATAGGCGATCGATTGGCACTAGATGAAAGTGCGATCGATGGGTAAACGAAAATGGTAATATCGGCCAAAGGTGGAAATATCGCAACGAGCAGGTGGCAACGCCTCACCATCGGTATCGATATGCGAATAAACATCGATCACGCACGAATGGTGTGACCAGGCGTAGGAACCAATAAAAGGAGTAGAACGCAGCAATGAGCAGCGAGCTGGGGATCGATAGCCCACGAGTATCGATGTCCCAGGAGGGTTATGGAAAATATCGGCGCGGGAGATTCAAGTTGCTACGAGGAGGACGACCAGCGCTGTAGAAACTCAACGGAGTTAAGAGCGTCATGGGAGCGTCGAGGGAGCCACGAGGGAGCGCCGCGGGAATCACAAGGACTCGAAGGCTAGGATAAGCAAGGAAACGCCGGAGAGTAGGAACAAGCTTAAAATGTTTCCCGAAGTAAGGGGGGAATGTGAGGAGTTAAATAACTCCCCACAGATACAAGCAGCAGCAGATGGCCGGCCGCTTACCAGATACGCGGCGAATTCGCGTAGTAACGGAGTGGCGAGGAGAGTTTGAAGATTTGGTTGGAGAGCGAGAGAGTTTGGAGACCAAGGGTGGAGAGCGAGAGAGTTTGGAGACCAAGGATGGAGATCGAGAGAGAATGGAGACTTCGCGGGCAAGGCAAGAGTGCCGTGTGCAAAAGTGGATAACGGGACTCCACCGGACTTTGGACTCTCCCGTGAACTTTGGACCGGGAGAAGAAGTCCCACATCTCGGCAGTGGAGCGGCACACAGGCGTGCCACAAGCATCACGGGAATCAGCGGGACGGCAGCAGTGGGCGGAGCAGCGATTGAAAGCGGTACGTGAAGGGCAAGTGGGTCAACCAGGAGGCATGGACTTTGGACCTGGAGTGGAGAGATCCAGCGGGCCGTGCGCAAAAGGGAAATAACGGTTCCCGGAGGCCCTATATAAGGCCGCAGAGCGCTGGTAGCTGGATCAGTCGATCACAAGGAGTCAAACCGTCAAGATCACTCAGATACCAAAGTGAACAATCAAACAACCAGATAATCTCAAGGGAGCAACAGCAAGTCGAGTCGCCAGAGAAGCAGCGCCGTGGGAGCCTACGAGGAGCAAGATTGCTACGTCGAGACGTTCGGGATTGGGATACCAGGAATCTCCGAATTGAGACGCAGGTAGCTGAGATCCAGAGGGCATCACACGGCTAGGTGAAGGCGGTCGATTAACCCTATCCACAAAGTCCTGGCATTACGCCTGGAGAGAGTATAACAAGCCAGAAGGGAGAGCGGTCGATCGGTACGGTCTCGAGTGGAATTGTCCAGGAGAGCCCTACAGATTCGACTTGCGAGGTCCCGGAGCGGCGTGCCTGAGCCTTAAATATAACAAGCCAGAAAGGAGAGCGGTCGATCGGTACGGTCTCGAGTGGAATTATCCAGGAGAGCCCTACGGATTCGACTTGCGTGGTCCCGGAGCGGCGTGCCCGAACCCCGAGTACCAAAAGGCACGCGGAAACGTCAGGGACAAAAAGCAAAAGGGTGAGGCTAGGGTGGAACGTTCGTTTACACTAGGCGTGGAAGCGAAGTAAAGCGTGAGACACCGTCGGCTGGCCATGTAGGAAGCCGAAAGACAATAGCACGTCTGGCAGCCCGGTACTACTGGCATGAATGCACAGAGACGCCCGAGCCCACGTGCGAGGATGCGAGACATGCATGAGATTCAAGCCGAATCAGATGCAAATGGCTGGGAAAATGCTGACGCAGGTGCCAGAGAAACCATGGGCTACGGTATGTGCGGACTTCGTCGGACCCCTGCCGCGTTCGAAGCACGGCAATTAAATGCTGCTGGTATTGATAGACCGGTTCTCCAAGTGGACTGAGTTGGTGCCGCTGCGAAGCGCGACGCCCGAATCCCTAAAAAAGGCTTTTAGAGAACGCATTATGGCGAGGTATGGGGTCCCGAAAATAGTTATACCGGACAACGCAGTAAAGTTTGCAAGCAAAATTTTCAAGAGTTTCCTGGCCGAAATGGGAGCCAAGCAACAGTTCACAGCTCCATACACCCCACAGGAGAACCCGACGGAGAGAGCCAATAGGACGGTGAAAACAATTATAGCGCAGTTCGCAGGGCAGAACCAAAGAGACTGGGACGAAAAATGGCCAGAAATCATGCTGGCAGTAAACACGAGCGTTTCAGAATCCACAGGTTACACACCGTCGTTTATTACCCAAGGCAGAGAACCAAGACTACCGAGCGCCCTATACGACAGAGAAACCGTAGGGACCGGACGACCGACAGAGACACCGGAGGAGAAAGCAAACAAACTCAGGGAAATCTTCGAGATTGTAAGGCGGAACCTGGAGAAAGCATCCCAGGACCAGGCTAGGCATTATAACCTAAGGAGGAGGCAATGGACGCCAAAGGTGCGTGACGTCGTGTGGGCCAAGGAACACCACTTATCAAAAGCGGCCGAGGGGTTCGCAGCAAAATTGGCCCCAAGATACGACGGACCTTACCAAGTCATAGGTTTTGCGTCACCAGTAATCTGCAAAATACGACACATAAACACAAAGAAAGAGCAAAGAAGAACAGCAACAAACGGAAAACACAAGCAAGCGGCTACAGCAAGCAGACACAACAGACGCTAAACAACATTGAAAGTCCAAGGATACCTCCAAGGATGCCCAAAGGATACTACGAAAGGATTCCAAGGATACCTCCAAGGATGCCCAAAGGATACTACGAAAGGATTCCAAGGATACCTCCAAGGATGCCCAAATGATACTACGAAAGGAGTCCAAGGATACCTCCAAGGATGCCCAAAGGATACTACTAAAGGAGTCAAAGGATACGTCCAAGGATTCCCAAAGGATACTACGGAAAGAGTCCAAGGATATCTGCAAGGATTCCCAAAGGATACTACGAACAAATTCCAAGGATACCTCCAAGGATTCAAAAGGGATACTACAAGCCGACTCCAAGGATACTACAGGGCAACTACAAAGGCGCAATGAAACACATAAAGGACATCAGGAGAACATTAAGAACACGAAGGGAGCGAACCAGAGCGTCTAAGGTCTCGATTGGGACTGATCGGAGGAAAGAAAAAACACGCATCAAAAGTCTGCCGAAGGAAGGGGGTAGACGGCACAGAGCAGAGATCTGTACCGTAGATCTGGGTAGTAAGAAGGAGAGGCCGAAGGAAATAGCGGGATTGAGCAAAGAGGAAGGCTCGGAACCGAGGTGTCGTCGAAGGGAGCCCAGGCTTCAGATGAACAATCAAAATCGACGAGCATCATGAGCACACGCATAACAAGGAGCGAAGCGCGCAAAATGATGGCTGCCCACCAGCCGTCCGGAGGATCCAGCCCGGGGCAAAGATGGTCGACAGCTCGGCCTACCCGAACCTCGCACCGGATCAACGGGCGGGGCGTCCCTGAGCCGGTCATCAGCTCCGACAGCGATGTCGAGCTGGTAGAAGACCCGCGGGTGGAGCAGCGACGATGCCATGCCGAATCTGTGGCAGCGGCTACGCTGGAATTTCGACGGAAGTGCGAGGCGCGAAGGCGGAGCGAGGAGCGGCTTATGAAGGAGATGGAGGAGTCGCCGGAGTGGCAGGCCCAACTGCGGGCGGCCGAGGAGGAGGAGCAGCAGCTGTGGCGACAGCAGACGGTTGTCTGGACCTGGCCGGAGGGACCCGTAGAGGAGACGGCAGCGACGGAGGAGCCCCGAATCTGGGAAGAAAGTGGTCCCCGGGTGAGCCCGCTGGATCCCAGGACCCGTGGCAGACCGGAGCAGTGGGCGCCACCGACGCCGAGCACCGGACCAACAACGCCAAGGACAGGGCCATCGACGCCAATGCCTACCGGGAGCGCGACAGTTACCGCGGAGCCTCTGGAGCGAGGACCCTGGGTGTGGCCTGAGCCCGTCGAAAACGGCCGTCCTCCGCTCAAGCGGCAGCACTCGGCGCCCGAAGTGTCCGAGGTGGTGGCACGGCCGAAATTGTCGCGGACGGTGTCGGCGCCGGAGGGCCAGCGATGGCAAGAGATCGCGGAGCATGAGTGGCCCGAAGGGATCGCGGAGACACCGGTGGTAAAGAAGGCTCGCATCCTGGGCGGCAGGCGCAGCGTGCGCGTATGGAGAGAGGGGCGCGCGTTCCGCGTCCGGTTGGGTCTGGCGGGCACGAGAGTGTTCGAGGAGCGGCCGAAATAACATTTGAATAAAATGAACAAAACGGAGTTTGGAAACCGGCATAGAACGGGAAACGCGACTGAAACAGGGGCCAGGAGTAAGGGGCATACATGGCAGCTCCAGCATCCTGAAATTCACGTTGGGTTAATACAGGAAGCAGCCAAACGATACCAAAATACTCACCTGCAGCGAAGCAAATGCGAAGTCCTATCCGCACCCGCCCTCAAGTGTTGCCAGCATGGAGCCAGGCTCAGCCGGCTGAGGACGATTGAAGGGCGAGAGAGAGAAACGAGAGGCGAGAGGCGAGAGAGGTCGTATGGAGAGAGAAAGGATGAAATAGAAAGGAGTGATGAAATGCGAAAACTTACCTAGAAAGTTGCAAAATCACCATGAGCCAGGGAAGGGGACGCCTCGATAGGCGATCGATTGGCACTAGATGAAAGTGCGATCGATGGGTAAACGAAAATGGTAATATCGGCCAAAGGTGGAAATATCGCAACGAGCAGGTGGCAACGCCTCACCATCGGTATCGATATGCGAATAAACATCGATCACGCACGAATGGTGTGACCAGGCGTAGGAACCAATAAAAGGAGTAGAACGCAGCAATGAGCAGCGAGCTGGGGATCGATAGCCCACGAGTATCGATGTCCCAGGAGGGTTATGGAAAATATCGGCGCGGGAGATTCAAGTTGCTACGAGGAGGACGACCAGCGCTGTAGAAACTCAACGGAGTTAAGAGCGTCATGGGAGCGTCGAGGGAGCCACGAGGGAGCGCCGCGGGAATCACAAGGACTCGAAGGCTAGGATAAGCAAGGAAACGCCGGAGAGTAGGAACAAGCTTAAAATGTTTCCCGAAGTAAGGGGGGAATGTGAGGAGTTAAATAACTCCCCACAGATACAAGCAGCAGCAGATGGCCGGCCGCTTACCAGATACGCGGCGAATTCGCGTAGTAACGGAGTGGCGAGGAGAGTTTGAAGATTTGGTTGGAGAGCGAGAGAGTTTGGAGACCAAGGGTGGAGAGCGAGAGAGTTTGGAGACCAAGGATGGAGATCGAGAGAGAATGGAGACTTCGCGGGCAAGGCAAGAGTGCCGTGTGCAAAAGTGGATAACGGGACTCCACCGGACTTTGGACTCTCCCGTGAACTTTGGACCGGGAGAAGAAGTCCCACATCTCGGCAGTGGAGCGGCACACAGGCGTGCCACAAGCATCACGGGAATCAGCGGGACGGCAGCAGTGGGCGGAGCAGCGATTGAAAGCGGTACGTGAAGGGCAAGTGGGTCAACCAGGAGGCATGGACTTTGGACCTGGAGTGGAGAGATCCAGCGGGCCGTGCGCAAAAGGGAAATAACGGTTCCCGGAGGCCCTATATAAGGCCGCAGAGCGCTGGTAGCTGGATCAGTCGATCACAAGGAGTCAAACCGTCAAGATCACTCAGATACCAAAGTGAACAATCAAACAACCAGATAATCTACAAGGGAGCAACAGCAAGTCGAGTCGCCAGAGAAGCAGCGCCGTGGGAGCCTACGAGGAGCAAGATTGCTACGTCGAGACGTTCGGGATTGGGATACCAGGAATCTCCGAATTGAGACGCAGGTAGCTGAGATCCAGAGGGCATCACACGGCTAGGTGAAGGCGGTCGATTAACCCTATCCACAAAGTCCTGGCATTACGCCTGGAGAGAGTATAACAAGCCAGAAGGGAGAGCGGTCGATCGGTACGGTCTCGAGTGGAATTGTCCAGGAGAGCCCTACAGATTCGACTTGCGAGGTCCCGGAGCGGCGTGCCTGAGCCTTAAATATAACAAGCCAGAAAGGAGAGCGGTCGATCGGTACGGTCTCGAGTGGAATTATCCAGGAGAGCCCTACGGATTCGACTTGCGTGGTCCCGGAGCGGCGTGCCCGAACCCCGAGTACCAAAAGCCACGCGGAAACGTCAGGGACAAAAAGCAAAAGGGTGAGGCTAGGGTGGAACGTTCGTTTACACTAGGCGTGGAAGCGAAGTAAAGCGTGAGACACCGTCGGCTGGCCATGTAGGAAGCCGAAAGACAATAGCACGTCTGGCAGCCCGGTACTACTGGCATGAATGCACAGAGACGCCCGAGCCCACGTGCGAGGATGCGAGACATGCATGAGATTCAAGCCGAATCAGATGCAAATGGCTGGGAAAATGCTGACGCAGGTGCCAGAGAAACCATGGGCTACGGTATGTGCGGACTTCGTCGGACCCCTGCCGCGTTCGAAGCACGGCAATTAAATGCTGCTGGTATTGATAGACCGGTTCTCCAAGTGGACTGAGTTGGTGCCGCTGCGAAGCGCGACGCCCGAATCCCTAAAAAAGGCTTTTAGAGAACGCATAATGGCGAGGTATGGGGTCCCGAAAATAGTTATACCGGACAACGCAGTACAGTTTGCAAGCAAAATTTTCAAGAGTTTCCTGGCCGAAATGGGAGCCAAGCAACAGTTCACAGCTCCATACACCCCACAGGAGAACCCGACGGAGAGAGCCAATAGGACGGTGAAAACAATTATAGCGCAGTTCGCAGGGCAGAACCAAAGAGACTGGGACGAAAAATGGCCAGAAATCATGCTGGCAGTAAACACGAGCGTTTCAGAATCCACAGGTTACACACCGTCGTTTATTACCCAAGGCAGAGAACCAAGACTACCGAGCGCCCTATACGACAGAGAAACCGTAGGGACCGGACGACCGACAGAGACACCGGAAGAGAAAGCAAACAAACTCAGGGAAATCTTCGAGATTGTAAGGCGGAACCTGGAGAAAGCATCCCAGGACCAGGCTAGGCATTATTACCTAAGGAGGAGGCAATGGACGCCAAAGGTGCGTGACGTCGTGTGGGCCAAGGAACACCACTTATCAAAAGCGGCCGAGGGGTTCGCAGCAAAATTGGCCCCAAGATACGACGGACCTTACCAAGTCATAGGTTTTGCGTCACCAGTAATCTGCAAAATACGACACATAAACACAAAGAAAGAGCAAAGAAGAACAGCAACAAACGGAAAACACAAGCAAGCGGCTACAGCAAGCAGACACAACAGACGCTAAACAACATTGAAAGTCCAAGGATACCTCCAAGGATGCCCAAAGGATACTACGAAAGGAGTCCAAGGATACCTCCAAGGATGCCCAAAGGATACTACGAAAGGAGTCCAAGGATACCTCCAAGGATGCCCAAAGGATGCTACGAAAGGAGTCTAAGGATACCTCCAAGGATGCCCAAAGGATACTACGAAAGAGTCCAAGGATACCTCCAAGGATGCCCAAAAGATACTACGAAAGGAGTCTAAGGATAGCTCCAAGGATGCCCAAAGAATACTACGAAAGAGTCCAAGGATACCTCCAAGGATGCCCAATGGATACTACGAAAGCAGTCCAAGGATACCTCCAAGGATGCCAAAAGGATGCTACGAAAGGAGTCTAAGGATACCTCCAAGGATGCCCAAAGGATACTACGAAAGAGTCCAAGGATACCTCCAAGGATGCCCAAAGGATACTACGAAAGGAGTCCAAGGATACCTCCAAGGATGCCCAAAGGATACTACGAAAGGATTCCAAGGATACCTCCAAGGATGCCCAAAGGATACTACGAAAGGAGTCTAAGGATACCTCCAAGGATGCCCAAAGGATACTACGAAAGAGTCCAAGGATACCTTCAAGGATACCTTCAAGGATGCCCAAAGGATACTACGAAAGGAGTCCAAGGATACCTCCAAGGATGCCCAAAGGATACTACGAAAGGATTCCAAGGATACCTCCAAGGATGCCCAAAGGATACTACGAAAGGATTCCAAGGATACCTCCAAGGATGCCCAAAGGATACTATGAAAGGATTCCAAGGATACCTCCAAGGATGCCCAAATGATACTACGAAAGGAGTCCAAGGATACCTCCAAGAATGCCCAAAGGATACTACTAAAGGAGTCAAAGGATACGTCCAAGGATTCCCAAAGGATACTACGGAAAGAGTCCAAGGATACCTGCAAGGATTCCCAAAGGATACTACGAACAAATTCCAAGGATACCTCCAAGGATTCAAAAGGGATACTACAAGCCGACTCCAAGGATACTACAGGGCAACTACAAAGGCGCAATGAAACACATAAAGGACATCAGGAGAACGTTAAGAACACGAAGGGAGCGAACCAGAGCGTCTAAGGTCTCGATTGGGACTGATCGGAGGAAAGAAAAAACACGCATCAAAAGTCTGCCGAAGGAAGGGGGTAGACGGCACAGAGCAGAGATCTGTACCGTAGATCTGGGTAGTAAGAAGGAGAGGCCGAAGGAAATAGCGGGTGGCTGCCCGAAATCCCGCCCACACCGCGGTACGAGGGGTCACCACAGTGGACGCCAGCACGACCGCCCACGCCGAGGTTCGAGCAGCCACCACCGCAGCATCAGCCACCACAGCGGCAGCAGCTCGAACGCGAGCAGCCACCACCGCAGCAGCAGCCACCACCGCAGCAGCAGCCACCACCGCAGCAGCAGCCATCACCGCAGCAGCAGCCATTACCGCAGCAGCAGCCACCACCGCAGCAGCAACACATCCGGACGGACATACCGGCGGCCCACGTGAGCCACAGCACCCGGACGTTCGTGGCCGACGGAGTAAGGTGGCGACAGCAGACGGTTGTCTGGACCTGGCCGGAGGGACCCGTAGAGGAGACGGCAGCGACGGAGGAGCCCCGAATCTGAGAAGAAAGTGGTCCCCGGGTGAGCCCGCTGGATCCCAGGACCCGTGGCAGACCGGAGCAGTGGGCGCCACCGACGCCGAGCACCGGACCAACAACGCCAAGGACAGGGCCATCGACGCCAATGCCTACCGGGAGCGCGACAGTAACCGCGGAGCTTCTGGAGCGAGGACCCTGGGTGTGGCCTGAGCCCGTCGAAAACGGCCGTCCTCCGCTCAAGCGGCAGCACTCGGCGCCCGAAGTGTCCGAGGTGGTGGCACGGCCGAAATTGTCGCGGACGGTGTCGGCGCCGGAGGGCCAGCGATGGCAAGAGATCGCGGAGCATGAGTGGCCCGAAGGGATCGCGGAGACACCGGTGGTAAAGAAGGCTCGCATCCTGGGCGGCAGGCGCAGCGTGCGCGTATGGAGAGAGGGGCGCGCGTTCCGCGTCCGGTTGGGTCTGGCGGGCACGAGAGTGTTCGAGGAGCGGCCGAAATAACATTTGAATAAAATGAACAAAACGGAGTTTGGAAACCGGCATAGAACGGGAAACGCGACTGAAACAGGGGCCAGGAGTAAGGGGCATACATGGCAGCTCCAGCATCCTGAAATTCACGTTGGGTTAATACAGGAAGCAGCCAAACGATACCAAAATACTCACCTGCAGCGAAGCAAATGCGAAGTCCTATCCGCACCCGCCCTCAAGTGTTGCCAGCATGGAGCCAGGCTCAGCCGGCTGAGGACGATTGAAGGGCGCGAGAGAGAAACGAGAGGCGAGAGGCGAGAGAGGTCGTATGGAGAGAGAAAGGATGAAATAGAAAGGAGTGATGAAATGCGAAAACTTACCTAGAAAGTTGCAAAATCACCATGAGCCAGGGAAGGGGACGCCTCGATAGGCGATCGATTGGCACTAGATGAAAGTGCGATCGATGGGTAAACGAAAATGGTAATATCGGCCAAAGGTGGAAATATCGCAACGAGCAGGTGGCAACGCCTCACCATCGGTATCGATATGCGAATAAACATCGATCACGCACGAATGGAGTAGAACGCAGCAATGAGCAGCGAGCTGGGGATCGATAGCCCACGAGTATCGATGTCCCAGGAGGGTTATGGAAAATATCGGCGCGGGAGATTCAAGTTGCTACGAGGAGGACGACCAGCGCTGTAGAAACTCAACGGAGTTAAGAGCGTCGTGGGAGCGTCGAGGGAGCCACGAGGGAGCGCCGCGGGAATCACAAGGACTCGAAGGCTAGGATAAGCAAGGAAACGCCGGAGAGTAGGAACAAGCTTAAAATGTTTCCCGAAGTAAGGGGGGAATGTGAGGAGTTAAATAACTCCCCACAGATACAAGCAGCAGCAGATGGCCGGCCGCTTACCAGATACGCGGCGAATTCGCGTAGTAACGGAGTGGCGAGGAGAGTTTGAAGATTTGGTTGGAGAGCGAGAGAGTTTGGAGACCAAGGGTGGAGAGCGAGAGAGTTTGGAGACCAAGGATGGAGATCGAGAGAGAATGGAGACTTCGCGGGCAAGGCAAGAGTGCCGTGTGCAAAAGTGGATAACGGGACTCCACCGGACTTTGGACTCTCCCGTGAACTTTGGACTGGGAGAAGAAGTCCCACATCTCGGCAGTGGAGCGGCACACAGGCGTGCCACAAGCATCACGGGAATCAGCGGGACGGCAGCAGTGGGCGGAGCAGCGATTGAAAGCGGTACGTGAAGGGCAAGTGGGTCAACCAGGAGGCATGGACTTTGGACCTGGAGTGGAGAGATCCAGCGGGCCGTGCGCAAAAGGGAAATAACGGTTCCCGGAGGCCCTATATAAGGCCGCAGAGCGCTGGTAGCTGGATCAGTCGATCACAAGGAGTCAAACCGTCAAGATCACTCAGATACCAAAGTGAACAATCAAACAACCAGATAATCTACAAGGGAGCAACAGCAAGTCGAGTCGCCAGAGAAGCAGCGCCGTGGGAGCCTACGAGGAGCAAGATTGCTACGTCGAGACGTTCGGGATTGGGATACCAGGAATCTCCGAATTGAGACGCAGGTAGCTGAGATCCAGAGGGCATCACACGGCTAGGTCAAGGCGGTCGATTAACCCTATCCACAAAGTCCTGGCATTACGCCTGGAGAGAGTATAACAAGCCAGAAGGGAGAGCGGTCGATCGGTACGGTCTCGAGTGGAATTGTCCAGGAGAGCCCTACAGATTCGACTTGCGAGGTCCCGGAGCGGCGTGCCTGAGCCCCAAATATAACAAGCCAGAAAGGAGAGCGGTCGATCGGTACGGTCTCGAGTGGAATTATCCAGGAGAGCCCTACGGATTCGACTTGCGAGGTCCCGGAGCGGCGTGCCCGAACCCCGAGTACCAAAAGCCACGCGGAAACGTCAGGGACAAAAAGCAAAAGGGTGAGGCTAGGGTGGAACGTTCGTTTACACTAGGCGTGGAAGCGAAGTAAAGCGTGAGACAGCTTCCTGGCGTTCCGCCTTGACTGTCTGCGCGGGCTGAGCAGAACCCCAGTGGGACCATCCGGGACGGAGCAAGGGACAGGCGGCGGTGTGTCGAAAGGAGCGATCCTGGAGAGCGCAGCTTCTGTTCACCCTACGTACGGCTGATACCCCTCGCGAGTCCGAGTCGTTACCAGCAGTCACCAAGTCATGCGTGAGAAGCGAACAGCGAGCGAGCGTCTTCAGGGAGCTGCGAGGATCTTCAGGGAGCTGCGAGGATCTTCAGGGAGCGAGTATCTTCAGGGAGCTACAGGACTGGAGCACCGAGTCATCAAGGCGAGAGGTCGTCGAGTCAATCAGGACCGTCGGAAGTACCGAAGGTCACAAGCAACGAGTCAAGGCCAACCAAGCTACTAAGACACTTGTAATAATATACCCGCAATAAACCCACTACGAACCCGTGAATTCTGTGCTTTCTCACTGAGCTACTGGGCGGTCACGTTAATATAAATTTGGCGAAAAATTTGGCGAAAAAACCGTTCGAGTTCCTGGAGCAGGTGTAATGGTCCGCCAACACATACGGCTTGGAGTTAGACATGATTCCCCAAGCGATGCCTGAATTGCTGAAGGGAAGGGCTTTGAAGTGGTTCATCGCCAACAACAAACAATGAAAAACCTGGGTGGAGTTCATAGATAGTTTCCACACATACTTTCTACCGAGAGACTTCTTCACCAGGCTGGCGGATCAGGTCAGGCAACGGAAGCAGGGCTTCAGCTAGTCGTTCAAAGACTATATGATCGACATGCAGACGATGGTGAGGCCACTCAATTACTCCGCTAAAGAGACCCTAAGGATCATCAAGGAAAACTGCACCCCCAGTCTAAGAATCTTCCTTAGGGCAAAAAAGTGTCGGACCTGGAAACGCTGATGATATTAGCAGACGAGTATGAAGAACTCGAAAAGGAGCGGGAAGCGTTCGCGCAGGAAAACAAATTCTCTAAGAACAAGTCGGCATCGCCAGCGCAGGTAGCATGCACAAGATGCGAAGAGACAGGAATCCAGGAG
This sequence comes from Drosophila subpulchrella, assembly GCF_014743375.2. Taxonomy (NCBI): domain Eukaryota; kingdom Metazoa; phylum Arthropoda; class Insecta; order Diptera; family Drosophilidae; genus Drosophila; species Drosophila subpulchrella. The sequence continues at coordinate 323,155 of NW_023665720.1, read as the reverse complement.
ACACATGGGAAACGACCAATGGTCGCCACCTAACCGAGTACCACGGCAGCAGGCAACAGGAGCACCACGCGGAGGCCAATGGACACCACCACAACAGCAACAGATGCAGCCAGCAAACAATGTTTGGAGGCCACCAAGTACAACACAAAGGCCTCGTGAAACGACACACATCACAGACCCCCAGGAGGCCTGCCGAAAGTGCGGCGGTCATGGACACTGGGCGCGGGGATGTCGGCACCAACGCCTGTTGTTCTGCTGGTTGTGCGGGAGAGTAGGCGTCAGGGGCGTCGAATGCTGCCAGCAGGCGGGAAATGCCCAGCGATCTCAGCCACAGAGAGGCGAGCGGGGGTCTCAAGATGCTACCTCTCCAAACTAACGGGAAAGCTGATCGAGGAGGAGCAGCAGTTGTCCGCAGCGGTGACGATTGGTGGGGGCACATACAAGGCCACAATCGACACCGGGGCAACAGCAAGCTTTATAAGCAAAGAGCTGGCGGACGACCTGGCTGCCTTCGGAAATATTACGAGGATATGACGGCAAGTTAGGTTGGCAGACGGAAGATGTGGCGGAATCGATGAGCAGCTGGAGGTGGAAATCGCGTTCGGGAACAAGCGACTGAGCATGAGCCTGCTGATACTACCAGGGGTAGTGGATTCATTGGTGTTGGGATGGAACTTTCTAACACAAGTCGGTACCGAAATTAAGTGCGCTGGACACGAAGTGATAATACCGGCCAGGAATCGTAACAAGGGATGGCTCGAGGAGAAGTTGTCGGTGGCAGTCGTACAACGGGCAAGCGAAGATGACGACACGACGAAATTCCTGGAGGCAGAGCTATCGAGTTTCAGCAGCATGAAGGGAGCGTCAAACATGGCAGAGCATCAGATCACGATGAAAGGCGACAAACCAATAAAGCAGCGATACTATCCCAAGAATCCGAAAGTTCAAGGGGAGATCAATGCGAAGGTGGACGAGCTTCTCCAAATGGGATACATAGAACACTCAACAAGCCCATGCAGTTCTCTCATCATGATGGTTAAAAAAAAAGACGGCCAAATGGAGACTGTGCGTCGACTTTACGCAAATAAACGCAAAATCTATAAAGGATGCCTACCCGATGCCCCGAATAAATTATATTCTCGACCAACTGAGGGAAGCACGGTACATCAGCATCTTGTACCTAAAGGATGGGTACTGGCAAATCCCACTGAAAGCAGACAGCAGGCAGTATACGGCGTTTACAGTGCCAGGGAGAGTAATGCCATTCGGACTTCACTCGGCGTCTGCGACTTTTCAACGGGTGCTGGACCGGGTGATCGGCCCCGAAATGTCGCCGCACGCATTTGCTTACCAGGATGACATCATAGTAATCGGGCGCTCGCTGGAAGAACACAAGGCCAACCTAAAGGAAGTGTTCCGACGACTAAAGGAGGCAAATCTGAGGTTAAACCCGGAGAAGTGCCAATTTTTCAAGAAAGAGCTGTTATATCTCGGTCATCGAGTGACTAGCGAAGGAATAGGCACGGATCCGGAAAAGGTAGCAGCCATCGCCGAACTAGAACCACCATCGACAGTAAGAGAGCTCCGACAGTACCTGGGCGTAGCATCATGGTACCGCCGGTTTTTACCTGACTTCGCAAAAATAGTCAAACCTCTCAACGATCTGCTACGCAAGGGCAATAAGTGGGTGTGGACACAGGAACATCAGACGGCGTTCGAAGAGGTGAAGGCAAGACTCGTCGCAGACCCCGTACTGGCATGCCCGGATTTCGACAAACCATTCATCTTGCAAACTGACGCGAGCGACTACGACATCGGGACAATCTTGACCCAGGAAACTGAACGAGGCGAAAAGGCAATCTCTTACTCAAGCCGAACGCTCAACGGCGCTGAGAAGAATTACGCAACGACCGAGAAGGAGTGCTTGGCGATCGTCTGGGCAATCCGAAAGCTCAAGCCGTATCTGGAAGGTTACCACTTTAAAGTAGTAACCGACCACATGGCACTGAAGTGGCTCAACAGCATAGAAAGCCCTTCAGGGAGGATCGCCAGATGGGCCCTGGAGTTGCAGCAGTACGACATCGAAATAGCGTACAGGAAAGGACAACTCAACGTGGTGGCAGACGCTTTGTCAAGGCAGCCACTGCCGGAAACGCTTCGAGGGATCAAGGAGACGTCGGCGGCGGAAGCTTCTGCAGCATGCAGCTGGATTCTGGAAATGCGTGAAAAGATAAGGACCCAGCCGCAAAAGTATCCGGACTACGTGATGGAGGGTAACACCCTGTACAGAAATATACCTCATAGAGCGGGCAGCGAGGATGTCGCAACATGGAAGATGTGCGTTCCGAAAGCTCTACGGGAAACGGTGGTGAAAGAGACCCACGACTCACCGGCGGCTGGCCATGTAGGAAGCCGAAAGACAATAGCACGTCTGGCAGCCCGGTACTACTAGCATGAATGCACAGAGACGCCCGAGCCCACGTGCGAGGATGCGAGACATGCATGAGATTCAAGCCGAATCAGATGCAAATGGCTGGGAAAATGCTGACGCAGGTGCCAGAGGAACCATGGGCTACGGTATGTGCGGATTTCGTCGGACCCCTGCCGCGTTCGAAGCACGGCAATTAAATGCTGCTGGTATTGATAGACCGGTTCTCCAAGTGGACTGAGTTGGTGCCGCTGCGAAGCGCGACGCCCGAATCCCTAAAAAAGGCTTTTAGAGAACGCATTATGGCGAGGTATGGGGTCCCGAAAATAGTTATACCGGACAACGCAGTACAGTTTGCAAGCAAAATTTTCAAGAGTTTCCTGGCCGAAATGGGAGCCAAGCAACAGTTCACAGCTCCATACACCCCACAGGAGAACCCGACGGAGAGAGCCAATAGGACGGTGAAAACAATTATAGCGCAGTTCGCAGGGCAGAACCAAAGAGACTGGGACGAAAAATGGCCAGAAATCATGCTGGCAGTAAACACGAGCGTTTCAGAATCCACAGGTTACACACCGTCGTTTATTACCCAAGGCAGAGAACCAAGACTACCGAGCGCCCTATACGACAGAGAAACCGTAGGGACCGGACGACCGACAGAGACACCGGAAGAGAAAGCAAACAAACTCAGGGAAATCTTCGAGATTGTAAGGCGGAACCTGGAGAAAGCATCCCAGGACCAGGCTAGGCATTATTACCTAAGGAGGAGGCAATGGACGCCAAAGGTGCGTGACGTCGTGTGGGCCAAGGAACACCACTTATCAAAAGCGGCCGAGGGGCTCGCAGCAAAATTGGCCCCAAGATACGACGGACCTTACCAAGTCATAGGTTTTGCGTCACCAGTAATCTGCAAAATACGACACATAAACACAAAGAAAGAGCAAAGAAGAACAGCAACAAACGGAAAACACAAGCAAGCGGCTACAGCAAGCAGACACAACAGACGCTAAACAACATTGAAAGTCCAAGGATTCCTCCAAGGATGCCCAAAGGATACTACGAAAGGAGTCCAAGGATACCTCCAAGGATGCCCAAAGGATACTACGAAAGGAGTCCAAGGATACCTCCAAGGATGCCCAAAGGATACTACGAAAGCAGTCCAAGGATACCTCCAAGGATGCCAAAAGGATGCTACGAAAGGAGTCTAAGGATACCTCCAAGGATGCCCAAAGGATACTACGAAAGGAGTCCAAGGATACCTCCAAGGATGCCCAAAGGATACTACGAAAGGAGTCCAAGGATACCTAAAAGGATGCCCAAAGGATACTACGAAAGGATTCCAAGGATACCTCCAAGGATGACCAAAGGATACTACGAAAGGAGTCTAAGGATACCTCCAAGGATGCCCAAAGGATACTACGAAAGAGTCCAAGGATACCTCCAAGGATGCCCAAAGGATACTACGAAAGGAGTCCAAGGATACCTCCAAGGATGCCCAAAGGATACTATGAAAGGATTCCAAGGATACCTCCAAGGATGCCCAAATGATACTACGAAAGGAGTCCAAGGATACCTCCAAGAATGCCCAAAGGATACTACTAAAGGAGTCAAAGGATACGTCCAAGGATTCCCAAAGGATACTACGGAAAGAGTCCAAGGATACCTGCAAGGATTCCCAAAGGATACTACGAACAAATTCCAAGGATACCTCCAAGGATTCAAAAGGGATACTACAAGCCGACTCCAAGGATAATACAGGGCAACTACAAAGGCGCAATGAAACACATAAAGGACATCAGGAGAACATTAAGAACACGAAGGGAGCGAACCAGAGCGTCTAAGGTCTCGATTGGGACTGATCGGAGGAAAGAAAAAACACGCATCAAAAGTCTGCCGAAGGAAGGGGGTAGACGGCACAGAGCAGAGATCTGTACCGTAGATCTGGGTAGTAAGAAGGAGAGGCCGAAGGAAATAGCGGGATTGAGCAAAGAGGAAGGCTCGGAACCGAGGTGTCGTCGAAGGGAGCCCAGGCTTCAGATGAACAATCAAAATCGACGAGCATCATGAGCACACGCATAACAAGGAGCGAAGCGCGCAAAATGATGGCTGCCCACCAGCCGTCCGGAGGATCCAGCCCGGGGCAAAGATGGTCGACAGCTCGGCCTACCCGAACCTCGCACCGGATCAACGGGCGGGGCGTCCCTGAGCCGGTCATCAGCTCCGACAGCGATGTCGAGCTGGTAGAAGACCCGCGGGTGGAGCAGCGACGATGCCATGCCGAATCTGTGGCAGCGGCTACGCTGGAATTTCGACGGAAGTGCGAGGCGCGAAGGCGGAGCGAGGAGCGGCTTATGAAGGAGATGGAGGAGTCGCCGGAGTGGCAGGCCCAACTGCGGGCGGCCGAGGAGGAGGAGCAGCAGCTGTGGCGACAGCAGACGGTTGTCTGGACCTGGCCGGAGGGACCCGTAGAGGAGACGGCAGCGACGGAGGAGCCCCGAATCTGGGAAGAAAGTGGTCCCCGGGTGAGCCCGCTGGATCCCAGGACCCGTGGCAGACCGGAGCAGTGGGCGCCACCGACGCCGAGCACCGGACCAACAACGCCAAGGACAGGGCCATCGACGCCAATGCCTACCGGGAGCGCGACAGTTACCGCGGAGCCTCTGGAGCGAGGACCCTGGGTGTGGCCTGAGCCCGTCGAAAACGGCCGTCCTCCGCTCAAGCGGCAGCACTCGGCGCCCGAAGTGTCCGAGGTGGTGGCACGGCCGAAATTGTCGCGGACGGTGTCGGCGCCGGAGGGCCAGCGATGGCAAGAGATCGCGGAGCATGAGTGGCCCGAAGGGATCGCGGAGACACCGGTGGTAAAGAAGGCTCGCATCCTGGGCGGCAGGCGCAGCGTGCGCGTATGGAGAGAGGGGCGCGCGTTCCGCGTCCGGTTGGGTCTGGCGGGCACGAGAGTGTTCGAGGAGCGGCCGAAATAACATTTGAATAAAATGAACAAAACGGAGTTTGGAAACCGGCATAGAACGGGAAACGCGACTGAAACAGGGGCCAGGAGTAAGGGGCATACATGGCAGCTCCAGCATCCTGAAATTCACGTTGGGTTAATACAGGAAGCAGCCAAACGATACCAAAATACTCACCTGCAGCGAAGCAAATGCGAAGTCCTATCCGCACCCGCCCTCAAGTGTTGCCAGCATGGAGCCAGGCTCAGCCGGCTGAGGACGATTGAAGGGCGAGAGAGAGAAACGAGAGGCGAGAGGCGAGAGAGGTCGTATGGAGAGAGAAAGGATGAAATAGAAAGGAGTGATGAAATGCGAAAACTTACCTAGAAAGTTGCAAAATCACCATGAGCCAGGGAAGGGGACGCCTCGATAGGCGATCGATTGGCACTAGATGAAAGTGCGATCGATGGGTAAACGAAAATGGTAATATCGGCCAAAGGTGGAAATATCGCAACGAGCAGGTGGCAACGCCTCACCATCGGTATCGATATGCGAATAAACATCGATCACGCACGAATGGTGTGACCAGGCGTAGGAACCAATAAAAGGAGTAGAACGCAGCAATGAGCAGCGAGCTGGGGATCGATAGCCCACGAGTATCGATGTCCCAGGAGGGTTATGGAAAATATCGGCGCGGGAGATTCAAGTTGCTACGAGGAGGACGACCAGCGCTGTAGAAACTCAACGGAGTTAAGAGCGTCGTGGGAGCGTCGAGGGAGCCACGAGGGAGCGCCGCGGGAATCACAAGGACTCGAAGGCTAGGATAAGCAAGGAAACGCCGGAGAGTAGGAACAAGCTTAAAATGTTTCCCGAAGTAAGGGGGGAATGTGAGGAGTTAAATAACTCCCCACAGATACAAGCAGCAGCAGATGGCCGGCCGCTTACCAGATACGCGGCGAATTCGCGTAGTAACGGAGTGGCGAGGAGAGTTTGAAGATTTGGTTGGAGAGCGAGAGAGTTTGGAGACCAAGGGTGGAGAGCGAGAGAGTTTGGAGACCAAGGATGGAGATCGAGAGAGAATGGAGACTTCGCGGGCAAGGCAAGAGTGCCGTGTGCAAAAGTGGATAACGGGACTCCACCGGACTTTGGACTCTCCCGTGAACTTTGGACCGGGAGAAGAAGTCCCACATCTCGGCAGTGGAGCGGCACACAGGCGTGCCACAAGCATCACGGGAATCAGCGGGACGGCAGCAGTGGGCGGAGCAGCGATTGAAAGCGGTACGTGAAGGGCAAGTGGGTCAACCAGGAGGCATGGACTTTGGACCTGGAGTGGAGAGATCCAGCGGGCCGTGCGCAAAAGGGAAATAACGGTTCCCGGAGGCCCTATATAAGGCCGCAGAGCGCTGGTAGCTGGATCAGTCGATCACAAGGAGTCAAACCGTCAAGATCACTCAGATACCAAAGTGAACAATCAAACAACCAGATAATCTACAAGGGAGCAACAGCAAGTCGAGTCGCCAGAGAAGCAGCGCCGTGGGAGCCTACGAGGAGCAAGATTGCTACGTCGAGACGTTCGGGATTGGGATACCAGGAATCTCCGAATTGAGACGCAGGTAGCTGAGATCCAGAGGGCATCACACGGCTAGGTCAAGGCGGTCGATTAACCCTATCCACAAAGTCCTGGCATTACGCCTGGAGAGAGTATAACAAGCCAGAAGGGAGAGCGGTCGATCGGTACGGTCTCGAGTGGAATTGTCCAGGAGAGCCCTACAGATTCGACTTGCGAGGTCCCGGAGCGGCGTGCCTGAGCCCCAAATATAACAAGCCAGAAAGGAGAGCGGTCGATCGGTACGGTCTCGAGTGGAATTATCCAGGAGAGCCCTACGGATTCGACTTGCGAGGTCCCGGAGCGGCGTGCCCGAACCCCGAGTACCAAAAGCCACGCGGAAACGTCAGGGACAAAAAGCAAAAGGGTGAGGCTAGGGTGGAACGTTCGTTTACACTAGGCGTGGAAGCGAAGTAAAGCGTGAGACACCGTCGGCTGGCCATGTAGGAAGCCGAAAGACAATAGCACGTCTGGCAGCCCGGTACTACTGGCATGAATGCACAGAGACGCCCGAGCCCACGTGCGAGGATGCGAGACATGCATGAGATTCAAGCCGAATCAGATGCAAATGGCTGGGAAAATGCTGACGCAGGTGCCAGAGAAACCATGGGCTACGGTATGTGCGGACTTCGTCGGACCCCTGCCGCGTTCGAAGCACGGCAATTAAATGCTGCTGGTATTGATAGACCGGTTCTCCAAGTGGACTGAGTTGGTGCCGCTGCGAAGCGCGACGCCCGAATCCCTAAAAAAGGCTTTTAGAGAACGCATAATGGCGAGGTATGGGGTCCCGAAAATAGTTATACCGGACAACGCAGTACAGTTTGCAAGCAAAATTTTTAAGAGTTTCCTGGCCGAAATGGGAGCCAAGCAACAGTTCACAGCTCCATACACCCCACAGGAGAACCCGACGGAGAGAGCCAATAGGACGGTGAAAACAATTATAGCGCAGTTCGCAGGGCAGAACCAAAGAGACTGGGACGAAAAATGGCCAGAAATCATGCTGGCAGTAAACACGAGCGTTTCAGAATCCACAGGTTACACACCGTCGTTTATTACCCAAGGCAGAGAACCAAGACTACCGAGCGCCCTATACGACAGAGAAACCGTAGGGACCGGACGACCGACAGAGACACCGGAAGAGAAAGCAAACAAACTCAGGGAAATCTTCGAGATTGTAAGGCGGAACCTGGAGAAAGCATCCCAGGACCAGGCTAGGCATTATTACCTAAGGAGGAGGCAATGGACGCCAAAGGTGCGTGACGTCGTGTGGGCCAAGGAACACCACTTATCAAAAGCGGCCGAGGGGCTCGCAGCAAAATTGGCCCCAAGATACGACGGACCTTACCAAGTCATAGGTTTTGCGTCACCAGTAATCTGCAAAATACGACACATAAACACAAAGAAAGAGCAAAGAAGAACAGCAACAAACGGAAAACACAAGCAAGCGGCTACAGCAAGCAGACACAACAGACGCTAAACAACATTGAAAGTCCAAGGATACCTCCAAGGATGCCCAAAGGATACTACGAAAGGAGTCCAAGGATACCTCCAAGGATGCCCAAGGATACTACGAAAGGAGTCCAAGGATACCTCCAAGGATGCCCAAAGGATGCTACGAAAGGAGTCTAAGGATACCTCCAAGGATGCCCAAAGGATACTACGAAAGAGTCCAAGGATACCTCCAAGGATGCCCAAAGGATACTACGAAAGGAGTCTAAGGATAGCTCCAAGGATGCCCAAAGAATACTACGAAAGAGTCCAAGGATACCTCCAAGGATGCCCAAAGGATACTACGAAAGCAGTCCAAGGATACCTCCAAGGATGCCAAAAGGATGCTACGAAAGGAGTCTAAGGATACCTCCAAGGATGCCCAAAGGATACTACGAAAGAGTCCAAGGATACCTCCAAGGATGCCCAAAGGATACTACGAAAGGAGTCCAAGGATACCTCCAAGGATGCCCAAAGGATACTACGAAAGGATTCCAAGGATACCTCCAAGGATGCCCAAAGGATACTACGAAAGGAGTCTAAGGATACCTCCAAGGATGCCCAAAGGATACTACGAAAGAGTCCAAGGATACCTTCAAGGATACCTTCAAGGATGCCCAAAGGATACTACGAAAGGAGTCCAAGGATACCTCCAAGGATGCCCAAAGGATACTACGAAAGGATTCCAAGGATACCTCCAAGGATGCCCAAAGGATACTACGAAAGGATTCCAAGGATACCTCCAAGGATGCCCAAAGGATACTATGAAAGGATTCCAAGGATACCTCCAAGGATGCCCAAATGATACTACGAAAGGAGTCCAAGGATACCTCCAAGAATGCCCAAAGGATACTACTAAAGGAGTCAAAGGATACGTCCAAGGATTCCCAAAGGATACTACGGAAAGAGTCCAAGGATACCTGCAAGGATTCCCAAAGGATACTACGAACAAATTCCAAGGATACCTCCAAGGATTCAAAAGGGATACTACAAGCCGACTCCAAGGATACTACAGGGCAACTACAAAGGCGCAATGAAACACATAAAGGACATCAGGAGAACGTTAAGAACACGAAGGGAGCGAACCAGAGCGTCTAAGGTCTCGATTGGGACTGATCGGAGGAAAGAAAAAACACGCATCAAAAGTCTGCCGAAGGAAGGGGGTAGACGGCACAGAGCAGAGATCTGTACCGTAGATCTGGGTAGTAAGAAGGAGAGGCCGAAGGAAATAGCGGGTGGCTGCCCGAAATCCCGCCCACACCGCGGTACGAGGGGTCACCACAGTGGACGCCAGCACGACCGCCCACGCCGAGGTTCGAGCAGCCACCACCGCAGCATCAGCCACCACAGCGGCAGCAGCTCGAACGCGAGCAGCCACCACCGCAGCAGCAGCCACCACCGCAGCAGCAGCCATCACCGCAGCAGCAGCCATTACCGCAGCAGCAGCCACCACCGCAGCAGCAACACATCCGGACGGACATACCGGCGGCCCACGTGAGCCACAGCACCCGGACGTTCGTGGCCGACGGAGTAAGGTGGCGACAGCAGACGGTTGTCTGGACCTGGCCGGAGGGACCCGTAGAGGAGACGGCAGCGACGGAGGAGCCCCGAATCTGAGAAGAAAGTGGTCCCCGGGTGAGCCCGCTGGATCCCAGGACCCGTGGCAGACCGGAGCAGTGGGCGCCACCGACGCCGAGCACCGGACCAACAACGCCAAGGACAGGGCCATCGACGCCAATGCCTACCGGGAGCGCGACAGTAACCGCGGAGCTTCTGGAGCGAGGACCCTGGGTGTGGCCTGAGCCCGTCGAAAACGGCCGTCCTCCGCTCAAGCGGCAGCACTCGGCGCCCGAAGTGTCCGAGGTGGTGGCACGACCGAAATTGTCGCGGACGGTGTCGGCGCCGGAGGGCCAGCGATGGCAAGAGATCGCGGAGCATGAGTGGCCCGAAGGGATCGCGGAGACACCGGTGGTAAAGAAGGCTCGCATCCTGGGCGGCAGGCGCAGCGTGCGCGTATGGAGAGAGGGGCGCGCGTTCCGCGTCCGGTTGGGTCTGGCGGGCACGAGAGTGTTCGAGGAGCGGCCGAAATAACATTTGAATAAAATGAACAAAACGGAGTTTGGAAACCGGCATAGAACGGGAAACGCGACTGAAACAGGGGCCAGGAGTAAGGGGCATACATGGCAGCTCCAGCATCCTGAAATTCACGTTGGGTTAATACAGGAAGCAGCCAAACGATACCAAAATACTCACCTGCAGCGAAGCAAATGCGAAGTCCTATCCGCACCCGCCCTCAAGTGTTGCCAGCATGGAGCCAGGCTCAGCCGGCTGAGGACGATTGAAGGGCGCGAGAGAGAAACGAGAGGCGAGAGGCGAGAGAGGTCGTATGGAGAGAGTAAGGATGAAATAGAAAGGAGTGATGAAATGCGAAAACTTACCTAGAAAGTTGCAAAATCACCATGAGCCAGGGAAGGGGACGCCTCGATAGGCGATCGATTGGCACTAGATGAAAGTGCGATCGATGGGTAAACGAAAATGGTAATATCGGCCAAAGGTGGAAATATCGCAACGAGCAGGTGGCAACGCCTCACCATCGGTATCGATATGCGAATAAACATCGATCACGCACGAAAGGAGTAGAACGCAGCAATGAGCAGCGAGCTGGGGATCGATAGCCCACGAGTATCGATGTCCCAGGAGGGTTATGGAAAATATCGGCGCGGGAGATTCAAGTTGCTACGAGGAGGACGACCAGCGCTGTAGAAACTCAACGGAGTTAAGAGCGTCGTGGGAGCGTCGAGGGAGCCACGAGGGAGCGCCGCGGGAATCACAAGGACTCGAAGGCTAGGATAAGCAAGGAAACGCCGGAGAGTAGGAACAAGCTTAAAATGTTTCCCGAAGTAAGGGGGGAATGTGAGGAGTTAAATAACTCCCCACAGATACAAGCAGCAGCAGATGGCCGGCCGCTTACCAGATACGCGGCGAATTCGCGTAGTAACGGAGTGGCGAGGAGAGTTTGAAGATTTGGTTGGAGAGCGAGAGAGTTTGGAGACCAAGGGTGGAGAGCGAGAGAGTTTGGAGACCAAGGATGGAGATCGAGAGAGAATGGAGACTTCGCGGGCAAGGCAAGAGTGCCGTGTGCAAAAGTGGATAACGGGACTCCACCGGACTTTGGCCTCTCCCGTGAACTTTGGACCGGGAGAAGAAGTCCCACATCTCGGCAGTGGAGCGGCACACAGGCGTGCCACAAGCATCACGGGAATCAGCGGGACGGCAGCAGTGGGCGGAGCAGCGATTGAAAGCGGTACGTGAAGGGCAAGTGGGTCAACCAGGAGGCATGGACTTTGGACCTGGAGTGGAGAGATCCAGCGGGCCGTGCGCAAAAGGGAAATAACGGTTCCCGGAGGCCCTATATAAGGCCGCAGAGCGCTGGTAGCTGGATCAGTCGATCACAAGGAGTCAAACCGTCAAGATCACTCAGATACCAAAGTGAACAATCAAACAACCAGATAATCTACAAGGGAGCAACAGCAAGTCGAGTCGCCAGAGAAGCAGCGCCGTGGGAGCCTACGAGGAGCAAGATTGCTACGTCGAGACGTTCGGGATTGGGATACCAGGAATCTCCGAATTGAGACGCAGGTAGCTGAGATCCAGAGGGCATCACACGGCTAGGTCAAGGCGGTCGATTAACCCTATCCACAAAGTCCTGGCATTACGCCTGGAGAGAGTATAACAAGCCAGAAGGGAGAGCGGTCGATCGGTACGGTCTCGAGTGGAATTGTCCAGGAGAGCCCTACAGATTCGACTTGCGAGGTCCCGGAGCGGCGTGCCTGAGCCCCAAATATAACAAGCCAGAAAGGAGAGCGGTCGATCGGTACGGTCTCGAGTGGAATTATCCAGGAGAGCCCTACGGATTCGACTTGCGAGGTCCCGGAGCGGCGTGCCCGAACCCCGAGTACCAAAAGCCACGCGGAAACGTCAGGGACAAAAAGCAAAAGGGTGAGGCTAGGGTGGAACGTTCGTTTACACTAGGCGTGGAAGCGAAGTAAAGCGTGAGACAGCTTCCTGGCGTTCCGCCTTGACTGTCTGCGCGGGCTGAGCAGAACCCCAGTGGGACCATCCGGGACGGAGCAAGGGACAGGCGGCGGTGTGTCGAAAGGAGCGATCCTGGAGAGCGCAGCTTCTGTTCACCCTACGTACGGCTGATACCCCTCGCGAGTCCGAGTCGTTACCAGCAGTCACCAAGTCATGCGTGAGAAGCGAACAGCGAGCGAGCGTCTTCAGGGAGCTGCGAGGATCTTCAGGGAGCGAGTATCTTCAGGGAGCTACAGGACTGGAGCACCGAGTCATCAAGGCGAGAGGTCGTCGAGTCAATCAGGACCGTCGGAAGTACCGAAGGTCACAAGCAACGAGTCAAGGCCAACCAAGCTACTAAGACACTTGTAATAATATACCCGCAATAAACCCACTACGAACCCGTGAATTCTGTGCTTTCTCACTGAGCTACTGGGCGGTCACGTTAATATAAATTTGGCGAAAAATTTGGCGAAAAAACCGTTCGAGTTCCTGGAGCAGGTGTAATGGTCCGCCAACACATACGGCTTGGAGTTAGACATGATTCCCCAAGCGATGCCTGAATTGCTGAAGGGAAGGGCTTTGAAGTGGTTCATCGCCAACAACAAACAATGAAAAACCTGGGTGGAGTTCATAGATAGTTTCCACACATACTTTCTACCGAGAGACTTCTTCACCAGGCTGGCGGATCAGGTCAGGCAACGGAAGCAGGGCTTCAGCTAGTCGTTCAAAGACTATATGATCGACATGCAGACGATGGTGAGGCCACTCAATTACTCCGCTAAAGAGACCCTAAGGATCATCAAGGAAAACTGCACCCCCAGTCTAAGGATCTTCCTTAGGGCAAAAAAGTGTCGGACCTGGAAACGCTGATGATATTAGCAGACGAGTATGAAGAACTCGAAAAGGAGCGGGAAGCGTTCGCGCAGGAAAACAAATTCTCTAAGAACAAGTCGGCATCGCCAGCGCAGGTAGCATGCACAAGATGCGAAGAGACAGGAATCCAGGAGACACATGGGAAACGACCAATGGTCGCCACCTAACCGAGTACCACGGCAGCAGGCAACAGGAGCACCACGCGGAGGCCAATGGACACCACCACAACAGCAACAGATGCAGCCAGCAAACAATGTTTGGAGGCCACCAAGTACAACACAAAGGCCTCGTGAAACGACACACATCACAGACCCCCAGGAGGCCTGCCGAAAGTGCGGCGGTCATGGACACTGGGCGCGGGGATGTCGGCACCAACGCCTGTTGTTCTGCTGGTTGTGCGGGAGAGTAGGCGTCAGGGGCGTCGAATGCTGCCAGCAGGCGGGAAATGCCCAGCGATCTCAGCCACAGAGAGGCGAGCGGGGGTCTCAAGATGCTACCTCTCCAAACTAACGGGAAAGCTGATCGAGGAGGAGCAGCAGTTGTCCGCAGCGGTGACGATTGGTGGGGGCACATACAAGGCCACAATCGACACCGGGGCAACAGCAAGCTTTATAAGCAAAGAGCTGGCGGACGACCTGGCTGCCTTCGGAAATATTACGAGGATATGACGGCAAGTTAGGTTGGCAGACGGAAGATGTGGCGGAATCGATGAGCAGCTGGAGGTGGAAATCGCGTTCGGGAACAAGCGACTGAGCATGAGCCTGCTGATACTACCAGGGGTAGTGGATTCATTGGTGTTGGGATGGAACTTTCTAACACAAGTCGGTACCAAAATTAAGTGCGCTGGACACGAAGTGATAATACCGGCCAGGAATCGTCACAAGGGATGGCTCGAGGAGAAGTTGTCGGTGGCAGTCGTACAACGGGCAAGCGAAGATGACGACACGACGAAATTCCTGGAGGCAGAGCTATCGAGTTTCAGCAGCATGAAGGGAGCGTCAAACATGGCAGAGCATCAGATCACGATGAAAGGCGACAAACCAATAAAGCAGCGATACTATCCCAAGAAAAGTCTGGTACAAATCGGCGGTACCACGACGCTACTCCTAGGTATTGCCGGAGCTCTTTGACAGTCGATGGCGGTTCTAGTTCGGCGATGGCGGCTACTTTTTCTGGATCTGTTCCTAATCCCTCGCTAGTCACTCGATGTCCCAGGTACAGCAGCTCCTTTTTAAAGAATTGGCATTTTTCTGGATTCAGCCTCAGGTTTGCCTCCTTTAGACGCCGGAACACTTCCCTTAGGTTTCTTTTATGTTCTTCCAGCGTGCGACCGATCACTATTATGTCATCCTGGTAAGCGAATGCGTGAGGTGACATCTCGGGGCCAATTACTTGGTCCAAGACTCGCTGAAACGTTGCCGACGCCGAGTGAAGTCCGAACGGCAATACCCTCCACTGAAACAGACCTTTGCCTGGTACCGTAAACACTGTATATTGCCTGCTACTTTCTTCCAGTGGGATCTGCCAGTATCCATCCTTCAGGTCCAAACTGATGATGTACCGCGCTTTCCTTAGTTGATCTAGGATGTAGTTTATGCGAGGCATTGGGTAGGCATCCTTCACTGACTTCGCGTTGATCTGCCTGAAGTCGACACACAGTCTCCACTTGCCTGTCTTCTTTTTCACCATCACGATGGGGGAGCTGTATGGGCTCTTTGAATGCTCTATGAACCCCATTTGCAGAAGCTCGTCCACCTTTGCGTTGATTTCCCCTTGAATTTTTGGGTTCTTTGGGTAGTATCTCTGCTTGATTGGTTTGTCGTCCTTCATTTTGATCTGGTGTTCTGCCATATTCGATGTTCCCAACATTGTGCTGAAGTCTGACAGCTCTGTTTCAAGGAACGCTGTAGTATCGTCCAACTCGTTTACTTGTTGAACGACTGCTACTGATAGCTTCTCCTCGAGCCATCCATTGTGTCGGTTCCTGGCTGGTATTATTATCTCGTGTCCAGCACACCGTATCTCGGTTCCGACTTGTTTCAGGAAGTTTCACCCCAACACTAATGGATCCACTACCCCGGGTAAAATCAACAGGCTCATGGTCACTTGTTTGTTGCCGAATTTGACCTCCACCTCGAGCTGCGCATCAATTCCGCCGCACCTTCCATCTGCCAACCTAGAGCAGCAATATTGTCCGCCAAGTCTTCGCTAACGAAGCTTGCCGTTGCTCCGGTGTCGATT